>NC_057813.1:158730728-158782475 GCF_018294505.1 Triticum aestivum
CAATCCTCCCACTCGGAGGCTTAGCTGCGACCCTGTACTCGCCTAAGTTAGAAACTACTTCGAGTGGAGAGCAATCCTCCCACTCGGGGGCTTGGCTGTGACCCCGTACTCGCCTAAGTTAAAAACTACTCCGAGTGAAGAGCAATCCTCCCACTCGGGGGCTTAGCTGCGATCCCGTACTCGCCTAAGTTAAAAAACTACTCCTAATGGAGAGCAATCCTCCCACTCGGGGGCTTAGCTGCGACCCTGTACTCGCCTAAGTCACAAAGATCCTCTGAGCTGCGTCATCGGTACAACATACGCTCCATCCCGATCCGCAAGGATGACGAGGTGCCAATCGAGCACGTCATCGGAGCTGCGTCGTAAGTACAGCGTACGCTCCATCCCGATCCGCAAGGACGACGAGGTGCCGATCAAACACATCGTTAGAGCTGCGTCACAAGTACAATGTCTATTCCGAGTGGGAAGTCAAGTTCCACTTGGAATTAAAAAAGATCCGAAAGTGGTAAAGGCAAAGCCACCATATTCAAGAAAAACCAAGTTCAGATAAAACCCCACAAAGTTCAGAACCGCGGGCAGAAGTACTCAGGCATCAGGCCTGAAAGAGTTTAACAGTTACAAAATCACTCAGCATTCCGAGGCAAATAAGGTGAAGCATAAAGTTTGTTCACTCTTCGGGAGGAGGACTTGCTGGCTCGACGAATCTGTCAAGGTCAACGCCGTTTGCAATGCGAGTGGCAGCGTCGATGAAGGTCTCCATGGAGGACTGGAATTGGAGCTTCTTGGTGTTGGCAACCTTGATAGCCGCCAGCTTGTCTTCCCTGACTTCATTGGAATGGACTCAGACCAAGGACAGAGCCACATTAGCACCGCAGCGAGCAGACGACTTCTTCCACTCTTGCACTCGATCGGGAATTTCTTTGATTCGAGTCATCAGAGACTCGAGATCATTCTGGAACTCTGCTCGGGGCCAGAGCTTCGTGTCAATCCGCGACATCGCCGCTTTTAGACAAGCAAGGTAATCCACAATGCTGTCAAGACGAGCCTCCAATAGCAGCACATTCATCGTGACATCGTCCCTGACGAGAGAGTTTATGGGGTCAAGATCTGTCTCGATCTGCCCAGTCTCTGCTTCGAAGTCTTGACAGAATTCTGCACAGTCGCAAAAGTGGTGAGTTGACAGTTATATAATGAGTCGACAATCGCAAATCAGTCGGAAGAGAGCAAGTACCTTCAAGCTTCAGGACTAGCTTCTCACCAAGTCTTCCCAGATAAGCCTCCATTTCACCCTTCTTCACCGTGAGATCTCCAACCTTGTCAGTCAGGGTCTCCTTGTCCTTCTTCAGCTTTGCAACCTCCTTGTTGGCTTCAGTAACAGTAGTCTTCAGCTTGGCGTTCTCCTCTTCTAACTTGCTAACTAAAGCTAGCTTCTTGTCAGCAAGCTCTGTTTTCTCTCACACTTCTTTCTGTGCTGCGGCAAGGTCATTGTCCTTCTGCTCCAGAGCCTTCTTCATTTTGACTAAAGAAATAACATTCTTCAGACGGCCTTGGAGTTGATGGTTTTCACTATGCACATCTGTTCGAGTGGAGTCACTCGGTTCAAAAGACTAAAAGGGAAAAACTATAAGGTGGACAGTCGGCGAGTTATTACCTCCCATAGCAGCAGCATCATCCTTGGCCTTCTGAAGATTCTTCTTGGCCAGCTCCAGGTCAAGGTTGAGGCTGATCTATTTCTTCTCCAACTCAGCAAACCGGGTCCCGAGCTCACAAGATTTTTGCGGACAGCAAATAAGACACATCAGTCGACAGAAACTAAATTTAATCTTAGCATAAAATGTTCTAATACTACTGCAGAATCAAAACATTCAATAGTAGTCTCGGGGACTACACCCAGTGGGTGCACTTGGCGTGCTCCCACTGGTCCGGTTTACCACTCAGCATGGTCTGCCTAGTGTGAGTATGCAAAAAAGGGAGATTCTAAGACCCCAGCCGACTGCCCGCAGTCGATCGTGGTCTCGGGGACTACACCCAGTGGGGGCACTCTGCATGCCCCCACTGGTCTGGAACCCACTCGGATCAAACTATTCCGCTGAGTGAAAGAACAATGAAGAGACATTCGACAAAGACCCCCGCCGAATCAAACATCCGACGGTGGTCTTCGGGACTACACCCAGTGGGTGCACTTTGCGTGCCCCCACTGGTTCAGAGATACACTCGACCCAACTTGGTAGACTCAAGTGGAAGAGCTATTCAACAATAAGGTAAAACACCCAGTGGGTGATTGGATGCAAAATGCAAACTCATGATAGATGCACATAAAAGGTTCCAAAACACTCATCCAGGGACATCTTACGGACAATGAAGCAATAGCTTACAACTACTATATTGTAGAAAGACAAAAATCAAATTGGAAGATCAGTTGAAAATCAACTGACCTTGACATTAACATGCAGAGCAGAGCTGGCGTTGTAGGCAGCTTGGCTGGCCTCATGCACCACCTTCATCTGCTCCATCATAAGGTTTGCTTGGAGTATGGCATCCTTGGCTGCACCCGCCGGGTCATCTGGAGTATGATGAGCAGCAAAGAGTGATGACGATAGTACAGTCGGAGCAATCACAGGATCTAAAGCATGGAGCTGCGCAGGCGAAGCAAGGACTTGAGCAATCGACGCTAAAGGACGGTCAATCGACACATGATTGGCAAAAGAAACAGTGGCCCGAGTCGGATCTTTGAACCGCTAGACCACCATTTCCGGTGCTGATGTCGACTGAGGTTCCTGGCTGACAGGCGTTCTCCTGCTTGAAGCCCTACCCCTCCTTCCCGTATTCTTCCGAGGCGCCGTCTTGTGGGACTGCACAAAAAGTAGCCATAAGAGCTTAATCGGCCGGCAATTCAATCAACAAAATAAGCACAAGATTGCAGGATCATACCAACTTTGGAAGTAGCCGCATCTTCAGTTCCCTCATCATTCTGAACCTTATCGATGTCCATGGAGGTTCCAGAAGTTGCAGCATTGAGATTCAAAACCCACTCGGTTTGAGCAGAAGTATGAGTCGACAATAAAATACAAAAAGACAGAACACTCACACAGAAGCGACGGGAACGTCCATCTTGATCCCGGGCAAGGTCTTCTGAGGCTTTGAAGGGATAACCTTGGGCTGCTTGGCGACCTTTTCTGACGGCTCCGGAGTCGATGTCCGAGTGCGCTTATGCACTTGCGTGCTCGGAGCCACAACCTTGTTGCGCCCGCCCGCTGGATCATGGGACTGCTTGGATCAGCGCTCTGTGCGAGGTGGTGAGTCGACCTCTTCTTCATCGTCTGACTCATCACTCTCTTCATCATCATCATCATCATTGGGAGATTGCCAGTTGGCACTCTCGTCTGCACTCTCCACTCTCTCCTGGGCTTGCTCCTCGGCTTGCTCTCTATTCGGCATCGAATACATCTCACTATAAATCTGCAAGGCAAGAAGTTGAACAAACATCAGTCATATTCAAAGATGATTGCAAGTTAGATTGAAAGACACTCGGTAATAAGGATCAGACCTTGTCCGGCTGGTTTTCGACATCGAATGGGTCGACTCTCCTAGCCCCCCAGGGTTTTCTTTGTTTCCAGTAATGCCCTTCATCCACAGGGCCACCGTCTCATCAGTGACCTCCTCCGGGTGGACCCGAGCGGTGTCGTTGGAGCCCAAATACATCCACATCGAATGATCACGGGCTTGGAGTGACTGGATGTGTCGACTAAGAAACACTTCCAATAAATCCATGCCAGTTACGCCCTGACGGACCAACTGGACTACCCTCTCGACTAGCATGTTCGTCTCTACTTTCTCTGCTACAGACACGATCAATGAAGAAGGTTGCTGGACTCGACCTAGGGTAAAGGGAGGAAGACCGGTCGACTGACCGGGGGTTGGAATGTCTTGGCAGTAGAACAGGTCTGCTGCCACCCCCTAACCGACTCAGGAAGTGTCATAGGGGGAAAGTGCTCCTCTTCCTCATCTGAATCCCTAAACCCCCACACATCTGAATCACGTGCGTCCTCTTGTCAGTCAGATTTGCCTTCTTCACAGATTGAGAATGACAAGTGAAGATATGTTTGAAGAGACCCCAGTGCGGTCTACAACCCAAGAAGTTTTCGCACAGAGAAACGAATGCAGCAAGGTATGTGATGGTGTTGGGAGAGAAATGGTGAAGCTGGGCGCCGAAAAAGTTCAGAAAACCCCGGAAGAAAGGATGTGGACGCAAGGAGAAACCACGGTCGATGTGGGTTGCGAGGAGGACGTACTCACCCGCCCGCGGCTAAGGCTCAATCTCGTCCCCCGGCAGCCTCCAAGTCCCATCGGCGATCAAGTCCGTGGCGGACAGATCCTCCAAATCTTCTTGCCGGAGCGTAGATCGAATCCAGTCTCACTGGATCCAGCCAGGCAGCAACCCGGACCTCGACGACGATCCCTGACTCGTTTTCTTTCCCTTCACCGTTGTTGTCGCTTTCTTCGCGTGCTCCAGGGCCGCCGTCTTGTCCTTCACCATTGTTGCAGACCGCGCACGGGCGGGGCGGAGGTGTCGAGAGTGGAGGAAGACGCAGTAGAGAACCAGAGGAAGAAGAAGAGGAATAAGGACACACTGTGCAAATGCATCAGCCTCGACGCCTTTTATGGGCCTGCTTTTGAGTGGCTGACGCGTGGGCCCGAGCGATCCTGTCAAATCCCGCCCGCAACAGTCGCGCACCGGATACGTGGCGAAAAAGGTGGCTCAGAGATCGAGGCACCCCTGTCTATCTGTCCCGTTTACTGCGGCGTGCTCTGCCTCGCGTGCTTCCCCAAATTTTTGAATCCCGTGAGATCCAGGAACCGCAGTAACCAATCGCACCGAAGATTTCACACCATATCAACACTCAAAGATTATCAACATAAGTTCATTCGACGACCTCTGAATCGATCAAGCGACTGAAATGAAGTCAAAGTTTCAGCATGAACCTTGAGCTCAGTAAGAAGGTTTGGGAGTCTACCTTGAAGACTTACCAGAGTGATTGGGCAGGGACTAGGTGTCCTTATCTCAAGGGGAATAAGGTGAAGACACGGTCTTCTGAGTTAAATCTCAGCCTCCCTAACCAGACATATAGTTGTCACAGCAACTGGAACTGGTCGAACAAACCACTGTCTTCCTGAAGCTACTGGTTCTATCTCTCACTTCTCTTTACTTATAGTTTGTCTTCGTGAAGTCATTGCCTGCTTGCATAATCTGTTTGATTACTTGTCCTGATTGGCTTCATACCATCTTCCACCCTGATCCTTACTACCTAGTTGCTAATAGTCTTCGTGCTTTCACTTCATTGAATACTTGACTATGGCTTGTCTAGTGTAGTCTACCTTCCGCTGCATACGAATAGTGTTATTTCTCCTGTTTGTCTTCAAAACTCCCATGTTTTGAAGACTTTCATAAAAATCGCCTATTCACCCTCCCTCTAGTCGATAACTAGCACTTTCAATTGGTATCAGAGCAAGGTACTCCCTTGTTCTGTGTGATTCGGTTTAACCACCTGGAGTTTAGCTATGTCAACTGCAGGGATAATCAACATCTCCGCTGCATGTCCCATCTTTGATGGCACTGAATATCCCTACTGGAAGAATAGGATGCGCATGCATCTTGAGGCCATTGATGTCAATCTGTGGTATGTCGTCAAGAATGGCATTCCCAAGACTGGTGAAGGTGTCACCCCCGCTGATGTGAAGAAGTTCATTCAACTGGACTCTACCGCCAAGAACATCATCTATGGTCATCTGACCAAAGGGCAGTATGGCCGTGTGAGCACTCTGGAAACGTCGAAGCTAGTCTGGGACTGGATCTCCAAGGTCAATGAAGGCGTCTCAACACAGCGTGATCAATGAATCAGTACTCTTCGCAACCTCTTCAACCGCTTCAAAAGACACGACAACGAGAACGTCCAGCTCACGTTTGATCGCCTCACTGATATCACCAATGAGCTCCGTGCACTCGGTGCAACTGACATTACAAAGCATGAAATTGTGAAGACACTGCTGAGATCTCTTGACAGCTCATTTGACACCTTAGCCGTGATGATACAAGAACGCCCTGATTTCAAGACACTCGATCCGTCTAACATACTCGAGAGGCTCAACACACATGAGTACCAGCTATCTGAGAAACGAGATATCTATGGCCCCAACTACGGCCGAACTCGTGCCTTGAAGGCAAAGGCTGTGGCTTCCTCATCTAGAGAAGAATCTGACTGCAATTCTGATGATCCTGAAGACATTGGAAAGGAGCTTTCTATGCTTGTGAAGAAGTTCCAGAGATTCACTAGGAAGAAAAACTTTAGAAAGTCTTCACGATCCAGCTCAAGGGATGATGAAGCTTCCACCTATGACAACAAGAAAGGAACCTGTCACAAGTGCAAGAAACCTGGCCACTACATCTCTGAATTCCACAGTGGGACAATGAGAAGAAGAAAAAGAAGAGCAAAGAAATGATTCTGATGACAACAAGAAGAAGAAATCCTCAAAGTCTTCTTACAAATCTTCCTCTAAGTCTTCATCACACAAGAAGAGCTCATCAGGCAAGGTACGTGCTTTTGTTGGCAAGGAAATGGATTCAGAGGAGGAGTTTGCTTCTGAGGAGGAAGTGGTGGAGTCTAAGGAGGAGTTTGACTCTGGTGTCGCAAGTCTGGCTCTAGCTACAACCTACGTCGCCAAGTCCATCTTCAACACTGAAGACAATGACTCCGTCACCAACACTAATGACGAGAACGACTCGGCTCCCACCTATTGCTTCATGGCACGTGGTGCCAAGGTAAACTCTCGCGATGCTTACTTTCAAACATCAAGTGAAGATGACTCTGATGGTGAATCCAAACCCAGCTACAAAAAACTTGCTAAAATTGCAACTAAACAACAGAATGCCATGGAACATATTCAAAAACTGTTAGACAAAAGCGATGACCTGTTGGACGCAGAAATGACTAAGACTCAGTCCTTAATTGAAGACATAAAAAATCTTCATGTTAAGTACCAGGAACTTGAAGGTCATCATGAAACCCTATCAACATCTCATGAAAAGCTTTCCTACGATTATCTTCAAAGGAAGCAGGAACTTGAGAAATTGAGATCGTATCATGAAGATCTTCAAAAGGAGAACGAGTCACTTCGCGCTCAACAAATCAGTCCCGCTCAGGAAGGATTTGAACCACCATGTTTAAGATGCATTGAGCCTAATAACGCTGCTTCTGTTGCTGAATGTTCTACTGCTACTCCTGTTGCAATATCTTCAACTGCTGATGTGGTAACTAACCCCTCTATTGAGGATACCACTACTATTGCTGATGAGAATGCCAGGTTGAAGACACTGCTTGAGACAGGGATGTATAAAAGCCTCAAAGGGAATCAGACATTATGTGATGTCCTAAAAAAGCAGATTCTAAACTAAAACCCTAGAAAAGAGGGTGTAGGGTTCAAGAGAAAAATGAATGTTGATGGGTCATACTGGAAACCTGAGCAGTACCCCCAAACCACCTGGGTTGCTGCAAAGGAACCTCCAGCAGATCCATCCACCTTATCTAGCTTCACTTCTGCTAACCCAATTGTCATTGATGAATCCTTTGATGCAAACTATAAATTGTTTAAGAATCAGAATGACGAAGTGTTTGCCAGGTATATTGGTACTAACTGCAGGAATGGGTCACCTATGAAGAAGATATGGGTACCCAAGAGTTGCCTTGAGAATCTTCCTGTGAATGTCATCATGACACCACCTGTGAAGAAGACAAACCCCCTACCAAAGGCGTCATACGTTCCAAAAGCTTCATACAGACCAAGGACTCATCTAAGTCACCATAACATCAATGTTTTGCAAGAAAATCATACTCAGACCCATGAATATGAGCGTGTTTCATTAAACCGCTATGTTCATAGAACCAAGAACTTCTCTGCTTATTCACATGAGTATTATTCACCCCCTGCAAGGCTATTTACTAGGGCTCAGAAGCCAAAATTCTCAGATGCTGCACTTAGACTCATTGCTTCTAAGCCACCCCTGAAGATGTGGGTGGTTAAGAAAACTTAACTCTCTTTTGCAGGGAAGGTCTCCAGCCGGAAATTAAAAGCATCCGAAGCTAATGCTGGAGACCTTAAAAATCTTGTTGGGCGCAAGATAAAATGCCCAAATAGTCTTACTATGTATTCCATTCCATATTTTCTTGATACTCATCCTGTCTATCCTAACCAAGACCTGAATTTCCATGTTCCACTTGTTCATCAAATGTTTCTACTTCACAACTCGCTTGGTGAAGCCTATTCCACAAACTGCACTGTAGGCTACGACACCTCGTGCTTCAGAATGGATTATGGACAATGGATGCACTAATCACATGACTGGCGATCGAAGTCTTCTGATGGATTCTACGCTGCGTCCATTAGACAAGAGCCACATCATATTTGCTGACAGTGGTAAACGCAAGGTATTGGGTCTAGGTAGAGTTGCAATATCAAGGGATCAGCACATGGATAAAGTGATGCTTGTTGAATCCCTTGGTTTCAACTTATGTCTGTCTCAATGCTTTGTGACTTAAACATGATTGTGCTATTTGGAAAATATCGCTGCCTTGTACTGATGGAACCTGACAAGTCTCTAGTCTTTGAAGGATATCGAAAAGATGATATGTATATGGTAGATTTCTCAGCAGGTCCATAGATGGCCGTATGCCTTCTAGCAAAAGCTTCAGAATGATGGCTTTGGCATCGAAGGCTAGGGCACGCTGGCATGAGGAACTTGCACACTCTCGCAAAGAAGAAGCATGCTGTGGGCATCGAAGGCGTCAAGTTCGAGAAGGATCATTTGTGTGGCGCCTGCGAAGCCGGAAAGATGACAAGAGCCAAGCATCCCTCGAAGACAATCATGACCACGTCTCAACCCTTCGAGCTGCTGCACATGGACTTATTTGGTCCTACTCACTATTCCACTCTCAATGCTACTGCTTGCCTCTATAGCTTCGTCATTGTTGACGATTACTCTCGATACACTTGGGTGCATATAATCCTCTACAAGACTGAAGTGCAGGATGTCTTCAGACGTTTTGCCAACCGTGCCATGATGAACTACGGTGTCAAGATCAAGCACATTAGAAGCGACAACGGCACTGAGTTCAAGAACACCGGCCTCGACCTCTACCTGGATACCATGGGTATCACTCATGAGTTCTCTGCTGCTTACACACCTCAGTAGAATGGCATCGGCGAGCGCAAGAATAGAACTCTTATTGAGATGGCCCGAATGATGCTTGATGATTACAAGACTCCATGGAAGTTCTGGCCTGAAGCCATTGATACTGCTTGCCACATCATCAACCGTGTTTATCTTCACAAGATTCTGAAGAAAACATCCTATGAGCTCCTAACTGGTAAGAAACCCAATGTAAGCTAGTTCAGAGTATTTGGTGCTAGGTGCTGGATCAAGGATCCTCATCACACTTCAAAATTTGCACCAAAAGCACATGAAGGTTTTATGCTTGGTTACGGAAAGGATTCACACTCCTACAGAGTCTTCAACCTCTTTCACTATAAAGTGGTTAAAACTGTGGATGTGCGGTTCGATGAGACTAACGGCTCGCAAAGAGAGCACCTACCAAATGTGCTAGATGAGTTATCCCCTAGCGAGTCAATCAAGCAAATGGGAACTAGTGAAATCATATCCTCTTAGAATCAGGCTGAAGAAGAACTGATCGTCTATGCTTCCACTCAACCTGAAGACCTTGCTTAACCTGAAGATAATCCTCCAAATGATGACATTGATCAGAATGAACAAAATCTTCGTCCTCCTCACCCTCGTGTTTCAAATGAAGTACAGATTGAGAAGATGATTGATAGCCTCAATGCACCTGGTCCACTCACTCGTTCAAGAGCCACACAAAGAGCAACACAACTCACCAATTTCTATGGACACTTTGCATTCGTCTCAATCTCAGAACCCACGAAAGTGACTAAAGCCTTCATGGAACCTGAATGGATTCAAGCCATGCAAGAAGAGCTTCAACAGTTTGAGTTGAACAACGTGTGGGAACTGGTCAAGCGTCCTGATCCTCGGAAGCACAATATCATTGGCACCAAATGGATATATCGCAACAAGCAAGATGAACATGGTCAAGTGGTTAGAAACAAAGCTCGTCTAGTTGCTCAAGGCTACACTCAAGTGGAAGAGATTGACTTTGATGAAACTTTTGCCCCTGTAGCAAGGCTTGAAGCCATTCGCATACTGCTTGCCTATGCAAATCATCACAACATTCTCTTATATCAAATGGATGTGAAGAGTGCTTTTCTCAATGGAAATATAGAAGAAGAAGTATATGTTGCACAACCACCTGGCTTTGAAGATCCAAAACATCCTGATATGGTGTACAAGCTCAACAAGGCACTATATGGCCTCAAACAAGCCCCTCGCACTTGGTATGATACGCTCAAGGATTTCCTGAAGAGCAAAGGCTTCAAACCTGGTTCACTGGATCCTACTCTCTTCACAAATACATATGACGGTGAACTGTTTGTGTGCCAAATATATGTGGATGACATTATCTTCGGCTGCACCAACAAGAAATACAGTGATGAGTTTGGTCATATGATGCAAGAGCAATATCAGATGTCCATGATGGGTGAACTGAAGTTCTTTCTGGGTCTCCAAATCCGTCAACAACGCAACGACATCTTCATCTCTCAAGAAAAATATCTCAAAGATTGCTTGAAGAAGTTTGGAATGCAAGACTGCAAAGGATACACGACGCCAATGCCAACCAAAAGTCATCTGGGTCCCGACGACAATGGTAAAGAATTCGACCAAAAGGTATACCGCTCCATGATTGGTTCCTTGCTTTATTTATGTGCATCTAGGCCAGATATAATGCTTAGTGTTTGCATGTGTGCCCGATTCCAAGCGGCACCAAAGGAATCGCATCACTTAGCTGTGAAGCGAATACTTCGATATTTGGCTTACACCCAACACTAGGATTATGGTATCCAAAGGGCTCAGAGTTTGATCTAGTTGGATTCTCAGATGCTGATTATGCTGGTGACAAGGTTGATCACAAGTCCACATCAGGCACATGTCACTTTCTGGGACGATCACTTGTCTGTTGGTCTTCAAAGAAGCAGAAATGTGTATCTCTCTCCACTGCTGAATCCGAATACATTGCTGCTGGATCTTGCTGTGCTCAGCTTCTCTGGATGAAGCAAACTCTCAAGGACTATGGTATACACCTGAAGAATGTGCCTCTCTACTACGACAATGAGAGTGCCATCAGGATTGCCAACAATCCAGTTCAACACTCAAATACAAAGCATATTGAGATTCGTCATCACTTCCTCAGAGATCATGTTATGAAGGAAGACATTGATATCATCCACGTTAACACTGAAGAGCAATTGGCTGATATCTTCACAAAGCCCTTGGACGAGAAAAGCTTTTGCAAGTTGCGGTGTGAGCTAAATATCTTGGAATCCTCAAATGTCCTATGAATGGGACACACATCCTAACACTTATGCATTTTGATGACTTAGATGTGCAACACACGAAGTAACGTATATCTTCAAACAATGAAGACATACATTCCAAGTGTGAATACATTAATGCGGAATTTGACTCCGGAGCGCCACGATAATTGTGCGTCGTGTCTGGGTCTAATACTTCCTATACGGTGGGTAACACCACCACCAAACTTTTGTTTGAGGTGCTTCTCTTGGCGTTATGTTTGCATAGTCTTCATAACTGAGTTGTCTTTATGTCTGACTTGTATTCAAATTTATCTTCATATGATTGATTTGGCCTTAACCTAGTTGCATACTAGTTGTGTTCTGTCCTCCACAGCATTCACTTATAGTTATGACTTCGTGTTGAGTCTTTTGATCTAAGTGAATGTGATCGGACCCTAACCTATCTATGCTTCTACCTCAACTCTATCTGTCCAAATCATATGCATTCTATTGAAAACTGTCAATTGTCTTCACTGAACCCTGTCAGCTGAAGCCAATCTGACAAACATTTATGTCTGTTTTAAATGTGCTATCTTTATTACCAGAAATCCGAAGAATTCGGAACGACCACCCCGACAATCCAGGTGTGCGTGGGAACATGGAACAACTACCCAGGAGTTGCATGCACGCCACGTGTCATTCAAATGCGAATCGCCAGGGGCACTTGCGTAATTACGCTGTGCTGTCCCTTTCCTTATAAATGCACATCCCATCGCGGTCAAAAAAATTTCTTCCACCTCGCCACCTCCCGAAAACCCTAGCGCCACCGCTAGCACTTGACGATGCGTGTAACGAAGTGCTTAGCTGCCGCGACTTCTCCGACACCGTCCTCACGCCGGCCGCGGACCTCATCATCTCCACCACCGCTGTAGCTGTCTCTCGTCGCCAAGTTAGGGCACGAGAGATTGAACTTCTCGGCCTCAACTTCCCCTCCGTCTAGCAGTTCTTCCTGTGGTAATTAAAACTCTCTTTTTACTGTCTTTTTGATCCGATAGATTCATCCTTCCTTACCAAAAGTAGTTTCTACATCTCCAAAGTTGAATATGTCTCTCTCTGCATCTCGTAATGTGCCTAGTATGTTCACTTATGCTTCCTTACAAGTTAGATTCCTCACTTGTACTTATTCCCGGATTTGTACAACTCTGGAACCAACTCACATCAAGTAAGTGAATGTCTTCGCGTTATGAGGTCTATGTATTCAAACTGATTTATCTTCAAAATCATCTGAGAATGCATATGACCTCTTCCCCTTCCCTCGCATCTCTAATGCTGTCACAGGTACATGTCCGTGGGAGAATCCCTTGGTTCTCATAGTCTGCATTCATTTGCAGAATTCTTGCAGAGTCACATCAATTCACCTGAAGCAAGTTCTTGTCTGACTAGCTGCAAGAAGCCTTTGCAAGTTCTGAAGCCTTTCAGGTTAAGCTTCATGGCTACTGAGAAACCAGAAAGAAAGGGTGGCAGAAAGCATCGTGGGAACACTTCCAAGGATTTGCCTCCAGATTTGCATGAGCTGTACAAAACAGACCCTGAGGAAACCTATACTGGTCGCAAGAATGGCATCCAATGGATCCAAAGATACTGGGCTGAAGAATGGTTCAAGTACCGATTTGTCACTCAAGAATATGCTGAGAAGAATGCCATCAAGCGACCCTGGGGAGATATTCTGTATAAAAATCTTCAACCCAGAACCCAAGCTGAAGCCATTGAGCAAGGCTTCTATCCTTGCATGGTTCGCAGACCAGAGCCAGAGAATGCTGACCCTTCTTCTCTGCTATGGTGTCGCGAAGACAATCTCTTCAAGCGCAATTACCAGTTCGCCAAAGACTCAGCTGTGCAGCACAAAAAGGAGTTCGGACTTGACTTCAACCCTGTTCCATCCTCTCCACAGGATGATGGCACCCGTGAAGCCAATGAGAATAGGATCGGTCCCTTCTACAACTTTGAAGGCCTCCTCGCTCACACCGCTGTACAAGGTGCAAAGGTGGATCATACTGATGATGGTGCTGACACTGATGAAGCTCCAGCTCCTACTCCTAAGCCAAAGAAGCAGAAGAAAGCTAAGTCTTCCAAACCCACTGCTGCACCAAAGGCTTCTCGAGTGAAGCCATTGGCAACTGCCCCTCCTGCTCCAAGCAACACCTCTGAATATCTCTCTCGCGTCTCCAAGGAGCGTGAGAAGCCACAGAAGAAACCTGTTCAGAGACACAGTCAAGCACTGACACCAGCTGCCGTTCTGAGGAACGAATCTGAAGCCATTGATTTGTCTTCAGATGAATAATTTGGTGAGGATGCTCTTGAGCAGCTGATCAAGAGCAAGCAAGAGGCAGAGATCTTCAATGATCTGCCCCTCTTTGATGTGAATATCTTACACAATTTCATTGATGAATGGTTCGACAATCAAGATCTCAGCTTTGATGATCTTCAACTCCCAATTGGCATCAGTGTCGCCTTCCAAGGCGCAATTGCTCCTAAGCTGGCTCTGGCCCAGCGAATTGTTGAACTGAAACACAAGATTGATTTTGAGAAGGAACAGTTCAAGAAGCATGTGGCCAAGCAAAGTGTGGCTGATGTCCAGAAATTCAAGGTGATGCTCAATGACCTCAAGGAGGCGTTTCGCAAGAAACGTGAGGAAGCCAAAGTCTCAAGAGAACGAATGAAGATTCTTGCCACCAAGTGTGTTCAGGCTTACAACGAAGCTGAAAAGCGGAAGGCACTTGGGCGTCCTGGTATTGGCCCCAAGATGGCTGCCAAGCAAAAGAAGAAGTCTGCAGTGGCCCCAAATGATGCTACATGGCGCGAAGAACCTCACATTGTCTTCCCTGCCAGCATGACAGGCTCGAAGCCTAAGGTCCCCACACTAGCTTCAGAACAGAAGAAAACCAAGGCAGCTGAAGCCGAAGCAAGAAAAAGAAAGACCAAGAACAACACTGATGATGCACCACCCCTCAAGAAGAGGAAGACCAAGAAGAGAGATCGAGCTGCTCCCAAAGAGCCCCTTGTTGTTGAACCCATTGCTTATGCTCCCCCTCCATCCGACAATCAAGAGCGTCAGTTGATTGTACATGAGCCTGCTTCCATAGAGGCTCCTGAAGAACAAGAAGTTCTAGTCGTCGATCCCATCGCGAATGAAGACATTGGTCCCCAAGACAATGTAGAAGATGATGAAGTCCTTCCTCAGATTCAGAACCCCACAGTATCATCGCCTATTCACACGAATAGAGAACTCATCAGTATTGGTCGTCCTTTGACTGCAATCACGCAGGATGCTTCATGGGCTGATCGCCCCCAACCAGATACCCCAGTTCAAGACTCCCCAAGTACACCTCAACCTACACCAACGCAAGGTACAAGTCCAATTGTCAACGACGACAATTACATGGAGACCACACCATCACCGAAAGCGTTGCCCGTGTTTCAACGGCTTCGCAAAGGCCTAAGGCCTTCGGTCTCCATGATGACTATCACAGAAGAGGATTCCCACTAGTCCAGCTCAGTGGCACGTCAAGTGTTTCCTGAAGACAATCCTTTTGTGACAATTCCTGTGCCTAAAGCTAATGCTTTTGAAGAGATTCCGGCGGCAGCAGCCGATGGAAGACAAGATGAACACATTGCCACACCCCCCACAAATCAAGAAGTTGTTCTTGAGGAGAACGTATCTGTGCCCGACCCTCCAGCTACACAAGTGGAGGTTGAGAATACTGAGGCGGCCACCAACAACGCCACTGAAGCCAATGACGTTGTCATGGCTGAAGCCAATGTGGCACCTCAAGTTAATACAGTGAATGAAGCCAATGCTGCACCTGCATCCAATGTGCAG
Source organism: Triticum aestivum (assembly GCF_018294505.1). Taxonomy (NCBI): domain Eukaryota; kingdom Viridiplantae; phylum Streptophyta; class Magnoliopsida; order Poales; family Poaceae; genus Triticum; species Triticum aestivum. The sequence continues at coordinate 158,746,087 of NC_057813.1, forward strand.
CCTGAAGCCAATGCAAATGTCACTGCTCCTGTTCCGCCTCCAAGGCCACACACAATTGAGCATGCATTCTACCAAGGCGAGCTTGTTCCTGTAAGATGGCCAATGCTGGTTCCTCCGCATGCTCCTGGAGCACAATTTGACTACCATATGGAGCATGGGCCTCAGGTTCAGAAGCCAAAACCAAGACTGCCAAGATTCCCAGGTTCTGCATCAGCACCAGGCTCCTTCAATGTCAACAGATTCATTGCAAACAACACCTTCTTCGATTCTGGCAAGAACCCATATTCCAAGCCATGAATCTCATCAGATCGGTTCTGGAGCTACCAGCAGCGCAGCTACTACTCCTGCATTCTCTACAATCAGGAGCGCATATTTCCTCATATGCGTCTAGACACTGAAGCCATTGCCGGTCTGCCCTACCTTGAAGAAGCCCTAAACTGCTTTCGTGATGCTGGTCTTTTGGAGTTTGTCACGGACAAGGAACATTGGAATGAAGAGCTTCTACTGTAATTCTATGCAACCCTCCACATTCGCGGCTACAACAGGGATACAACAACATGGGTCCTTGAGTGGATGACGGGCAACGTTCATCATGAAGCCAAAGCCTTTGATCTCATTGAGCTTACCGGCCTCTCCACTCCAGGCGAACTGTATGAACCAGGTTGTCAGCTTCACTGCGATGCATTGGAGAGCATCTTTCAGAAGCCTGAGCCCAACATGAGCCAGATGCTTAGTATGATGAAGCCACTGCCCTCGGATGCTGAATATCCCAAGGAATTCCTTGTTGAAGACCTTGAGTATCGGTCACGCACTATCTATCATATCATTCGGTGAACTCTTTGGCCAATCAAGGGGCATTCCTCCTCAGCAAAGCTTGAAGGTGCAATGAAGACATTGGTCTTCTACATACTCAATGGCAAAAGCTTCAATGCTCAAGATTTCTTCATACGCCAGTTTGCTACATCTAGGTCTGACATTTTCGGTCTGAAATTTTATGCTCCTTGGGTTATGCATCTGATCAAGCTGCACTCTGCTGTTGACTATCAGCCCTCTGCACGCAACCATATTATCTTCCTGCCAGAGGTTGATATGTCAGTCGAAGCCATTTACCCAGAGCCTACCAAGGAAGCGCTATATCTTCACAATGCAGATCGTCAAAGTTTCACTCAGGATGTTGAAGGTGTTCAGGCTGCTTCGCGTGTCTATCCATTGGCTGGCAACACTCACCGTGCACGTACTGAAGCCACAGAAAGCACCATTGCGCCAAGGTCTCACAAGCTGATCTTCAAGACGATGGCTTCACCGAAAGATTTTCAAGTTTGATTCCACCCCTCCAAGGAATGCTGTTCTACGCCGAACCCCATCTCTTGAAGACTCAGAGTACTCTTCGTTCGCAGCTACTGTTCACGCCAGAGTTATTGATGAAGCCGATGATGCTACTTCACCACCTCCAACCTCAGCGCGTGTCGACACTGGACCAAGTTCTTCTACACCACCAAACCTCAACAATGACCCTGCTGCTTCACCTACTCCTCATGGGAACGAGTAGCGACTATGTCTTCAAACCTTTTTGTTCCTTACTGACAAAAGGGGGAGAAGCATATGTTTATAGTCTTCAAGCGGGTCCATATGGGTGGTTGCTATACTTTTGCCCAGTGTTTACAACTCTCATTTTTGATACATTTTGTTGTTTGAGTTGTAACACTTAAACTTGATGGTTGTCTGCTACTTTTTACTGCTATTCTGTGATGCGACGATAAATTCTGCATATGCGATGATAAATCCCGCATGAAGTCATTTCACAGACATCCATCTTTCATTATGCTGTCATTATTCTTGTATATTTTTTCATGCATGATGTATTGTCTTCATATGGTGAGAAGGATCTCCTCAAGTACAACCTGCCATGTGCATTTGCATTCCAACGCAAAACATTTATATGCACATCTTCAGGGGGAGCCTTTTTGCCATCTATGAAGACAATATCTTAATCCTTACAATTTCACATACTTTTATCCCCGTTGAAAACTTCAACCAGTTTTTCATCAATCACCAAAAAGGGGGAGATTGTAAGTGCATCTAGTGCCACCCCTAGTTGGTTTTGGAGTGTTGACGACATACCTGGTTGAGGGACTAATGTGTTTGTGAGAATTGCAGGATAACACAGGTAGTAGTCCCTCATTGATTCGGTTTACCTACCGGAGATGACCCCTAAAAATGTGTGAAGACATTGAAGACAATGGTGGTCTATGAAGATATTCACATTGAAGACTATGACATGAGAAGACATTAAGTGAAGACTATGGAGCACGAAGACTTAGTTGTTTCGTTGTTGCCTTTTCTTCTTTGTTGAGTCATAGGAACCACCGCACTGTTAAGTGGGGTCCAAGTGAACAAAGTCAGAGTGACCGAAGTGATGCTCAACCAAATCCTATGTCTCCGAGTGAAGACAATGAGAGCAAATCTTATCCAGAGTTGGATAAGTCAGCTTTACTTGTAACCCAAGTCAAGCTGCCGCGTGTGTTTGAAATCTGACTTTTGCGACACATGTCAGTTCCTTAGTGACCCAGAGTCATTTTGGACAAATCAGGTCGGGTTGCCCAGTGGCTATAAATAGCCCACCCCCTACACCATAAATTGGTGGCTACTCATAGTTAGATACGCATTTTTTCATTTGAGAGCAACCCACCTCCGAAGCATTTGAGAGAGAGAATCCTTGCAAGGACAAAGCCCAAACCACCCAGAGCCCAGAGAGTGTTTGGCATCACTGAAGTCTTTCTGTCTGCGTGATCTGAAGACTTGTTACACTTGAGGACTGTGAATCCTCCAGCCGGTTAGGCGTCACGTTCTGAGCATCCAAGAGTCATTGTGGATTGCCGATGAACGAAGTCTATGAAGGTTTGGAAGTCTTCCTTGAAGACTTACCAGAGTGATTGGGCGGGGACTAGGTGTCCTTAGCTGAAGGGGAATAAGATGAAGATGCGGTCTTCTGAGTTAAATCTCAGCCTCCCTAACCAGACGTACGGTTGTCACAACAACTGGAACTGGTCGAAAAAACCACTGTCTTCCTGAAGCTACTGGTTCTATCTCTCACTTCTCTTTCCTTATAGTTTGTCTTCGTGAAGTCATTGCCTGCTTGCATAATCTGTTTGACTTCACTCTTTGACTACTTGTCCTGATTGGCTTCATACTATCTTCCACCCTGATCCTTACTACCTAGCTGCTAATAATCTTCGTGCTTTCACTTCATTGAATACTTGACTATGGCTTGTCTAGTGTAGTGTACCTTCCGCTGCATATGAATAGTGTTGTTTCTCCTGTTTGTCTTCGAAACTCGCATGTTTTGAAGACTTTCATAAAAATCGCCTATTCACCCCCCTCTAGTCGATAGCACTTTCAGTACCACGACAACCCCCCCTTGCCAATCTGAATTGGACAACGGGCGGGGGCGGCGCCCCCCTTTCCCTCTCCTACTCCCTCTCCCTTCCCCCCTTTGCTACTTCGGAAATAAGGAAAAAAGGGGGGGGGGCGAATCCTACTAGGAGTGGAGTCCTAGTAGGACTACCCCCATGTCGCGCCCCTTGGTGGTCGGCCTCCTCCTCCCCTCCTTTATATACAGGGACATGGGCATCCCAAGGACACAACATTGTCTTAGTCGTGTGTGGTGCCCCCCTCCACCGTTTACTCCTCCGATAGTATCATCGTAGTGCTTAGGCGAAGCCCTGCTTGGATCAGATCACCAACACCGTCATCATGCCATCGTGCTGACGAAACTCATCGACTCCATCGACACTCTGCTGGATCAAGAGTTCGAGGGACGTCATCGAGTTGAACGTGTGCAGAACTCGGAGGTGTCGCAAGTTTGGTACTTGATCGGTTGATTCGAGAAGATGTTCCGCTACATCAATCGCGCTAACTTAACACTTCTACTTTCGGTCTACGAGGGTATGTGGACACACTCTCCCCCTCTCGTTGCTATGCATCTCCTAGATAGATCTTGCGTGAGCGTAGGAATTTTTTTCAAATTGCATGCTATGTTTCCCGATAGAGGCATCTAAGCCAGGTCTATGCGTAGATGATATGCACGAGTAGAACACAAAGAGTTGTGGGTGGTGATTGTCATACTGCTTACCACCAATGTCTTATTTTGATTCGGCGGTATTGTTGGATGAAGCGGCCCAGACCAACCTTACATGACCGCGTTCATGAGACCGGTTCCACCGACAGACATGCAACTAGTTTTGCATAAAGGTGGCTGGCGGGTGTGTGTTTCTCCAACTTTAGTTGAATCGAATTTGACTGCGGCTGGTCCTTAATAAGGTTAAAATAGAAAACTTGATAAATTACTGCTGTAGTTTTTGTTGGGGAACGTAGTAATTTCAAAATTTTCCTATGATCATGCAAGATCTATCTAGTAGATGAATAGCAATGAGAGGGGAGAGTGTGTCCACGTACCCTCAGAGACCTAAAGCGGAAGCGTTTAGTAACACGGTTGATGTAGTCCAATGTCTTTGCAATCCAACCGATCCAAGTACCGAACGTACGGCACCTCCGTGTTCAGCACATGTTCAGCTCGATGACGTCCCTCGTGCTCCTGATCCAGTTGAGGATGAGGGTGAGTTCCGTCAGCACAACAGCGTGGCGACGGTGATGATGATGCTATCGGCGCAGGGCTTCGCCTAATCACTACAATGATATGATCGAGGTTTGTAACTGCGGAGGGGGCACCACACACGGCTAAGGCAAAACTTGGTGTGTTCTAGGGTGCCCCCTTGCCCCCGTATATAAAGGAGGGAGGAGGAGGCCGGCCCTAGAGGGGGCGCGCCAAGGGAGGAGTCCTACTTGGACTCCTGGTCCAAGTAGGATTCGCCCCCCCTTTCCTATTCCAACTACGAGAAGGAGGGAAGGGGGAAGAGGGGAGAAGGAAGGAGGGGGGCACCGCCCCCTCCTAGTCCAATTCGGACCAACCGATGGGGGGGCACCCCTTGAGGCCCTTCTCTCCTTTCCCCTAAAGCCCATTAAGGCCCATTACTCTCTCGAGGGGTTCCAGTAACCTCCCGGTACTCCAGAAAATACCCACAACACTTCGGAACCATTCCGGTGTCCGAATATATCCTTCCAATATATGAATGTTTATGTCTCGACCATTTAGAGACTCCTCTTCACGTCCGTGATCTCATCCGGGACTCAGAACAAACTTCAGTCATCAAAACACATAACTCATAATACAAATCATCATCAAACGTTAAGCGTGCGGACCCTATGGGTTCGAGAACTATGTAGACATGATCGAGACACATCTCCGATCAATAACCAATAGTGGAACCTGTATGCTCATATTGACTCCTACATATTCTATGAAGATCTTTATCGGTACTCAAACCGCTTTGTCATCGGTATGTTACTTGCCCGAGATTCGATCGTCGGTATCATCATACCTTGTTCAATCTCGTTACCGGCAAGTCTCTTTACTCATTCTGTAATACTTCATCCCGCAACTAACTCATTAGTCACATTGCTTGCAAGGCTTATAGTGATGAGCATTACCGAGAGAGCCCAGAGATACCTCTCCAAAACACGGAGTGACAAATCCTAATCTTGATCTATGCCAACCCAACAAACACCTTCAGAGATACATGTAGAGCATCTTTATAATCATCCATTTACGTTGTGACGTTTGATAGCACACAAGGTGTTCCTCCGGTATTTGGGAGTTGCATAATATCATAGTTTGAGGAACATGCATAAAGTCATGAAGAAAGCAGTAGCAATGAAACTGTAACAATCATAATGCTAAGCTAATGTATGGGTCTTATCCAACACATCTTCTGCTAATGATGTGACCCGTTCATCAAATGAAAACACATGTCTATGGTTAGGAAACATAACCATCTTTGATTAATGGGCTAGTCTAGTAAAGGCATACTAGGGACACTATGTTTTGTCTATGTATTCACACATGTGCTAAGTTTCCGGTTAATACAATTCTAGCATGAATAATAAACATTTATCATGATATAAAGAAATAAATAAGAACTTTATTATTGCCTCTAGGGCATATTTCCTTCAGTCTCCCACTTGCACTAGAGTCAATAATCTAGATTACAAAGTAATGATTCTAACACCCATGGAGTCTTGGTGTTGATAATGTTTTGCTCGTGGAAGAGGCTTAGTCAATGGGTCTGCAACATTCAGATCAGTATGTATTTTGCAAATCTCTATGTCTCCCTCCGACACTTGATGATGGATGGCATTGAAGCGTCTCTTGATGTGCTTGGTTCTCTTGTGAAATTTGGATTCCTTCGCCAAGGCAATTGCACCAGTATTGTCACAAAAGATTTTTATTGGACCCGATTCACTAGGTATGACTCCTAGATCAGATATGAACTCCTTCATACAAACTCCTTCATTTGCTGCTTCTGAAGCAACTATTTACTCCGCTTCACACGTAGATCCCGCCATGACGCTTTGCTTGGAAATGCACCAACTGACAGCTCCACCATTCAATAAAAATACGTATACAGATTGTGACTTAGAGTCATCCGGATCAGTGTCAAAGCTTGCATCGACGTAACCGTTTATGACGAGCTCTTTGTCACCTCCATAAACAAGAAACATATCCTTAGTCCTTTTCAGGTATTTCAGGATGTTCTTGACCAATGTCGAGTGCTCCACTCTGGGGTTACTTTGGTACGTCCCTGCTATACTTATAGCAAGGCACACATCAGGTCTGGTACACATCATTGCATACATGATAGAACCTATGGCTGAAGCATAGGGAACGACTTTCATTTTCTCTCTATCTTTTGCAGTGGTCGGGCATTGAGTCTGACTCAACTTCACACCTTGTATAACAGGCAAGAACCCTTTCTTTGACTGATCCATTTTGAACTTCTTCAAAACTTTATCAAGGTATGTGATTTGCGGAAGTCCAATTAAGCATCTTGATCTATCTCTATAGATCTTGATGCCCAATATGTAAGCAGCTTCACCGAGGTATTTCATTGAAAAACTCTTATTCAAGTATCCCTCTATGCTATCCAGAAATTCTATATCATTTCTAATCAACAATATGTCATCCACATATAATATTAGAAATACTACAGAGCTCCCTCTCACTTTCTTGTAAATACAGGCTTCTCCAAAAGTCTATATAAAACCATATGCTTTGATCACACTATCAAAGCATTTTTTCCAACTCCGAAAGGCTTGCACCAGTTCATAAATGGATCGCTAGAGCTTGCACACTTTGTTAGCACCCTTTGGATCGACAAAACCTTCTGGTTGCATCATATACAACTCTTCTTCCAGAAATCCATTCAGGAATATAGTTTTGACTTCCATCTGCCAAATTTCATAATCATAAAATGCAGCAATTGCTAACATGATTCGGACAGACTTAAGCATCGCTATGGGTGAGAAAGTCTCATTGTAGTCAACTCCTTGAACTTGTCGAAAAACTTTTGCAACAAGTCGAGCTTTGTAGACAATAACATTACTGTCAGCGTTAGTCTTCTTCTTGAAGATCCATTTATTTTCTATGGCTTGTCGATCATCGAGAAAATCCACCAAAGTCCATGCTTTGTTCTCATACATGGATCCCATCTCAGATTTCATGGCCTCAAGCCATTTCGCGGAATCTGAGCTCATCATCGCTTCCTCATAGTTTGTTGGTTCATCATGGTCTTGTAACATGACTTCTAGAATAGGATTACCGTACCACTCTGGTGTGGACCGTACTCTGGAAGACCTACGAGGTTCTGTAGTAACTTGATCTGAAGTTTCATGATCATCATCATTAGCTTCCTCACTAATTAATGTAAGAATCACTGGAACTAATTTATGTGATGAAATACTTTCCAATTCGGGAGAAGGTACAATTACCTCATCAAGCTCTACTTTCCTCCCACTCACTTCTTTCGAGAGAAACTCCTTTCTCTAGAAAGGATCCATTCTTAGCAACGAATATCTTGCCTTCGAATCTGTGATAGAAGGTGTACCCAACAGTTTCCTTTGGGTATCCTATGAAGACGCTCTTCTCCGATTTGGGTTTGAGCTTATCAGGTTGAAGCTTTTTCACATAAGCATTGCAGCCCCAAACTTTAAGAAACAACAACTTTGGTTTCTTGCCAAACCACAGTTCATAAGGCGTCATCTCAAATTTTTTTGATGGTGCCCTATTTAAAGTGAATGCAGCTGTCTCTAAAGCATAACCCCAAAATGATAGCGGTAAATCCGTAAGAGACATCATAGATCGCACCATATCCAATAAAGTACGGTTACGACGCTTGAACACACCATTTTGCTGTGGTGTTCCAGGTGGCATGAGTTGCGAAACTATTCCACATTGTTTCAAATGAAGACCAAACTCGTAACTCAAATATTCTCCTCCACGATCAGATCGTAGAAACATTATTTTCTTGTTATGATGATTTTCCACTTCACTCTGAAATTCTTTAAACTTTTCAAACGTTTTAGACTTATGCTTCATTAAGTAGATATACCCATATCTGCCTAAATCGTGTGTGAAGGTAAGAAAATAACGGTACCCGCCATGAGCTTCAACACTCATTGGACCGCATAGATCGGTATGTATTATTTACAATAAGTCAGTAGCCCGTTCTATTGTTCCGGAGAACGGAGTTTTAGTCATCTTTCCCATGAGGCATGGTTCGCAAGCACCAAGTGATTCATAATCAAGTGATTCTAAAAACCCATCAGCATGGAGTTTCTTCATGCGCTTTACACCAATATGACCTAAACGACAATGCCACAAATAAGTTGCACTATCATTATCAACTTTGCATCTTTTGGCTTCAATATTATTAACATGTGTATCACCACGATCGATATTCAATAAAAATAGACCACTCCACAAGGGTGCATGACCAAAAAGATATTACTCATATAAATAGAACAACCATTATTCTCTGATTTAAATGAATAACCGTCTCGCATGAAACAAAACCCACATATAATGTTCATGCTCAACGCTGGCACCAAATAACAATTATTTAGGTCTAGAACTAATCCCGAAGGTAGATGTAGAGGTAGCATGCCGAAGGCGATCACATCGACCTTGGAACCATTTCTGACGCGCATCGTCGTCTCATCCTTAGCCAATCTTCGTTTAATCCATAGCCCCTATTTCGAGTTGCAAATATGAGGAACAGAACCAGTATCAAATACTCAGGCGCTACTACGAGCATTAGTAAGGTACACATCAATAATATGTATATCAAATATACCTTTCACTTTGCCATCCTTCTTATCCGCCAAATACTTGGGGCGGTTCCGCTTCCAGTGACCAGTCCCTTTGCAGTAGAAGCACTCATTTTCAGGCTTAGGTCCAGACTTGGGTTTCTTCTCCTGAGCAGCAACTTTCTCGCCGTTCTTCTTGAAGTTCCCCTTCTTCCCTTTGCCTTTTTTCTTCAAACTAGTGGTCTTGTTGACCATCAACACTTGATGCTCCTTCTTGATTTCTACCTTCGCCTCTTTTAGCATCGCGAAGAGCTCAGGAATTGTCTTGTTCATCCCTTGCATATTATAGTTTATCACGAAGCCTTTATAGCTTGGTGGCAGTGATTCAAGAACTCTGTCAATGACACTATCATCAGGAATATTAACTCCTAGCTGAGTCAAGTGGTTATGGTACCCAGACATTCTGAGTATAAGTTCACTGACAGAACTATTCTCCTCCAGTTTGCAGCTATAGAACTTGTTGGAGACTTCATATCTCTCAACTAGGGCATTTGCTTGAAATTAACTTCAACTCTTGGAATATCTCATATGCTTCATGATGTTCAAAGCGTCTTTGAAGTCTCGATTCAAAGCCGTAAAGCATGGCACATTGAACTATCGAATATTCATCAACACACGTCTGCCAGGCATTCACAATGTCTGCAGTTGCTGGCACGGGTGGTACACCTAACGGTGCTTCCAGGATGTAATTCTTCTATGTAGCAATGAGGATAATCCTCAAGTTATGGACCCAGACCGTGTAATTGCTGCCATCATCCTTCAACTTAGCTTTCTATAGGAACACATTAAAATTCAAAGGAACGGTAGCACGGGCCATTGATCTACAATAACATAGACATGCAAACTAACTATCAGGTCTAAGTTCATGATAAATTAAAGTTCAATTAATCATACTACTTAACAACTCCCACTTAGATAGACATCCCTCTAGTCATCTAAATGATCACGTGACCCGAATCAACTAAACCATGTCCGATCATCACGTGAGATGGAGTAGTTTTCAATGGTGAACATCATTATGTTGATCATATCTACTATATGATTCATGTTCGACCTTTCGGTTTTAGTGTTCCAAGGCCATATCTACATATGTTAGGCTCGTCAAGTTTAACCCGAGTATTCTGCGTGTGCAAAACTGGCTTGCACCCATTGTATGTGAACGTAGATCTTATCACACCCGATCATCACATGGTGTCTCGGCACGACAAACTGTAGCAACGGTGCATACTCAAGGAGAACACTTATACCTTGAAATTTAGCAAGGGATCACCTTATAATGTACCGCCGTACTAAGCAAAATGAGATGCATAAAAGACGAACATCACATGCAATCAAAATATGTGACATGATATGGCCATCATCATCTTGTGCTCATGATCTCCATCACCGAAGCATCGTCATGATCTCCATCGTCACCCGCGTGACACCTTGATCGCCATCGTAGCATCGTTGTCGTCTTGCCAACTATTGCTTCTACGGCTATTGCTACCTCTTGAGCATGCGTTGGTTTTTTGCTTGAAGAGGAAAGGATGATGCGGCAAAGTAGCGTAAGTATTTCCCTTAGTTTTGAGAACCAAGGTATCAATCCAGTAGGAGGCTCCTCACAAGTCCCTCGTACCTACACAAACAAACAAGAACCTCGCAACCAACACGATAAAGGGGTTGTCAATCCCTTCACGGCCACTTGCGAAAGTGAGATCTGATAGAGATAATATGATAAGATAAATATTTTTGGTATTTTTATGATATAGATTGAAAAGTAAAGATTGAAAAATAAAGTAGATTGGAAACTTATATGATAGAGAATAGACCCAGGGGCCATAGGTTTCACTAGTGGCTTCTCTCAAGATAGCATAATTATTACGATGGGTGAACAAATTACTGTCGAGCAATTGATAGAAAAGTGCATAGTTATGAGAATATCTAGGCATGATCATGTATATAAGCATCATGTCCGCAACAAGTAGACTGACTCCTGCCTGCATCTACTACTATTAGTCCACACGTCGACCGCTATCCATCATGCATCTAGAGTATTAAGTTCATAAGAACATAGTAATGCATTAAGCAAGATGGCATGATGTAGAGGGATAAACTCAAGCAATATGATATAAACCCCATCTATTTATCCTCGATGGCAACAATACAATACGTGCCTTGCAGCCCCTGCTGTCACTCGGAAAGGACACCGCAAGATTGAACCCAAAGGTAAGCACTTCTCCCATTGCAAGAAAGATCAATCTAGTAGGCCAAACCAAACTGATAATTCGAAGAGACTTGCAAAGATAGCCAATCATACATAAAAGAATTCAGAGGAGATTCAAATATTTCTCATAGATAAACTTGATCATAAACCCAAAATTCATCGGATCTCGACAAACACACGACAAAAATAGTTACATCGAATAGATCTCCAAGAAGATCAAGGAGAACTTTGTATTGAGATTCAAAGAGAGAGAAGAAGCCATCTAGCTAATAAATATGGACCCGAAGGTCTATGGTAAACTACTCACAACTCATCAGAGAGGCCTTGGTGATGATGTAGAGGCCCTCCATGGTCGATTCAAATCCGGCAAAGCGCCGGCAAAGGCTCCATGATGGGATCTCACGGATACAGAAGGTTGCGGAGGTGGAAATAGTTTTTCGTGGTGCTCCTGGATGGTTTCGGGGTACGAAGATATATATAGGCGAAGGAGGTAGGTCAGGGGAGCCACAAGGGGCCCACGAGGCAGGGGGCGCCCCCCTAGGATGCGCCTAGCACCCTCGAGGCCGCCTCGGCTGCTTCTTGACGTCCACTCCAAGTCTCCTAGATTGCGTTTGTTCCAAAAAGATTGCTCCCGAAGGTTTCATTCCGTTTGGACTCCGTTTGATATTCCTTTTCTGCAAAACAGTGAAATAGGCAAAAAAAGAACAATTCGGGTTGGGCCTCCGGTTAGTAGGTTAGTCCGAAAAATGATATAAAAGTGTATAGTAAAGCCCATAAACATCCAAAATGGGTAATATAATAGGATGGAACAATCAAAAAATATAGATACATTGGAGACGTATCAAGCATCCCCAAGCTTAATTCTTACCCATCCTCGAGTAGGTAAATGATAAAAACAAATTTTTTGATGTGGAATGCTACCTAGCATATTTCTCAATGTATTTTTCTTTATTGTGGCATGAATGTTCAGATCCAAATGATTCAAAATAAAAGTTCATATTAACATAAGAATAATAATACTTCAAGCATACTAACAAAGCAATCATGTCTTCTCAAAATAACATGGCTAAAGAAAGCTATCCCTACAAAATCATATAGTCTGGCTATGCTCTATCTTCATCACATAAAATATTTAAATCATGCACAACCCCGATGACAATCCAAACAATTGTTTCATACTTTAATGTTCTCAAACTTTTTCAACTTTCACGCAATACATGAGCGTGAGCCATGGACATAGCACTATATGTGGAATAGAATGGTGGTTGTGGAGAAGACAAAAAGGAGAAGATAGTCTCACATCAACTAGGCATATCAACGGGCTATGGAGATGCCCATTAATAGATATCAATGTGAGTGAGTAGGGATTGCCATGCAACGGATGCATTAGAGCTATAAGTGTATGAAAGCTCAAAAAGAAACTAAGTGGGTGTGCATCCAACTTGCTTGCTCACGAAGACCTAGGGCATTTTGAGGAAGCCCATCATTGGAATATACAAGCCAAGTTCTATAATATAAAATTCCCACTGGTATATGAAAGTGACAACATAGGAGACTCTCTATCATGAAGATCATGGTGCTATTTTGAAGCACAAGTGTGGAAAAGGACAGTAACATTGTCCCTTCTCTCATTTTCTCTCATTTTTTTTATTTTGGTGGGCTTCTTTGGCCTTTTTTTATTTGGGCTTCTTTGGCCTCTTTTATTTTTTATAAAGTCCGAAGTCTCATCCCGACTTGTGGGGGAATCATAGTCTCCATCATCCTTTCCTCACTTGGGACAATGCTCTAATATTGAATATCATCACACTTTTATTTACTTACAACTCAAGAATTACAACTCAATACTTAGAACAAAATATGACTCTATGTATGCCTCCGGCGATGTACCAGGATATGCAATGAATCAAGAGTGGCATGTATGAAAGAATTATCAAGGTGGCTTTGCCACAAATACAATGTCAACTACATGATCATGCAAAAGCAATATGACAATGATGGAGTGTGTCATAATAAACGGAACGGTGGAAAGTTGCATGGAAATTTATCTCGGAATGGCTATGGAAATGCCATAAAAGGTAGGTATGGTGGCTGTTTTGAGGAAGGTAAATGGTGGGTGTATGGTACCGGCGAATGTTGCGCGGCACAACAAAGGCTGGCAATAGTGGAAGGGTGAGAGTGCGTATAATCCATGGACTCAACATTAGTCATAAAGAACTCATATACTTATTGCAAAAATCTACAAGTTATTGAAACAAAGTACTACGCGCATGCTCCTAGGGGGATAGATTGGTAGGAAAAGACCATCACTCGTCCCCGACCGCCACTCATAAGGAAGACAATCAAAAAATAAATCATGCTCCAACTTCATCACATAACGGTTCACCATACGTGCATGCTACGGGAATCACAAACTTCAACATAAGTATTCCTCAAATTCACAATTACTCCACTAGCATGACTCTAATATTTCCACCCTTATATCTCAAAACAATTATTAAGCATCAAGTTGATCATAGTATTCAATTCACTTCCTATGATATTTTTATTATACCCAACTTGGATGCCCATCATTCTAGGACCAATTTTATAACCATAGCAAATACCATGCTGTTCAAAAAGACTCGCAAAATAATATAAGTGAAGCATGAGATATCAATAATTTCTTCAAAATAAAACCACCACTGTGCTCTAAAAAGATATAAGTGAAGCACTAGAGCAAAATTGTCTAGCTCAAAAGATATAAGTGAAGCACATAGAGTATTCTAATAAATTCCAAATCATGTGAGTCTCTCCCAAAAGGTGTGTACAGCAAGGATTATTGTGATAAACTAAAAGGCAAAGGCTCATATCATACAAGACACTCCAAGTAAAACACATATCATGTGGTAAATAAAAATATAGCTCCAAGTAAAGTTACCGATAGACGAAGACGAAAAAGGGGATGCCTTCCGGGGCATACCCAAGCTTAGGCTTTTGGTTGTCCTTGAATTATCTTGGGGTTCCATGGGCATCCCTGAGCTTAGGCCCTTGCCACTCCTTATTCCATAGCCCATCAAATCTTTATCCAAAACTTGAAAACTTCACAGCACAAAACTCAACAGGAAATCTCATGAGCTCCATTAGTGCAAGAAAGAAAAACCACCACTTAAAGTACTGTAATGAACTCATTATTTATTTGTATTGGTCTTAAACCTACTGTATTCTAACTTCTCTATGGTTCATACCCCCGATACTAGCCATAGATTCATTAAAATAAGCAAACAACACACGAAAAATAGAATCTGTCAAAAACAGAACAGTCTGTAGCAATCTGTATCTTTCGAATACTTATGGAACCCTAAAAATCCTACCAAAATAGGAAGTCCTACGTAATTTGTCTATTGATCTACTGCAAAAAGAATAAACTCAAAAGCACGTTTCTGTGATTTATTAGATTTTTTCTCGTGAGTGCAAAAGTTTCTGTTTTTCAGCAAGATCAAATTAACTTTCACCCAAGATGATCCTATAGGTTCTACTTGGCACAAACACTAATTAAAACATAAAACCACATCTATCCAGAGGCTAGATGAATTATTTATTACTAAACAGGAACAAAAAGCAAGGAATAAAAATAAAATTGGGTTGCCTCCCAACAAGCGCTATCGTTTAACGCCCCTAGCTAGGCATAAAAGCGAGAATAGATCTAAGTATTGCCATTATTGGTATTTGGAAACAAAAGAGAAAATTTCTTATCTATAGAATTTATCCTTCTATTTTAGGAAATCACATGACCATTAATGGATGAAGAAAGGTTAAGCATGTTATGGAAATTTACATCTAAACTAGCTTTCATCTCTTTGATAATTTCGTTTTGATAAAAGCATAAGAGGGTGGTGGATTCAACCTTATCATTCATGGGGTGTCCAAATATAGTTTTCATTTTTTCATAAGTATCTATAGCATCCCCTTCAAGAAAACCTCCTTCAAAAATAGAATCTAGAACTTGCTTGAAAGAAGTGGGTAAGCCAGCATAAAAGCTTTTTAAGTATATCTCAATTTGATATTGTGGTACATAGCTTGCTCGAATCCTTAATAGCCTATCCCAAGCATCTTTTAAAGTCTCATCAAGTAAGTAACGAAAAATTCCGGAGTCATCTTCATCGAAATTACTCAAACTTTCATTGATAACCCCAGTAGGTCTTTCCATAGCATCATTATTTATGAGCTTAGAGAGGATAGAGGGACTATCCAAGGTACTAAAACCCTGGAAAGAACCCTTAGTTCTTTTTGATTCGGCCATGGCAAAGATAAGGCAAATGGAAGAGCGAGGGCGAATAAAATGGCAAGGGTGAAGTGGGGGAGAGAAAAACGAGAGGCAAATGGCAAATAATGTAATGCGAGGGAGATGAGTTTGTGACGGGTACTTGGTATGTCTTGACTTGAGCAAAGACCTCCCCGGCAACGGTGCCAGAAATCCTTCTTGCTACCTCTTGAGCATGCGTTGGTTTTTCTCTTGAAGAGGAAAGGGTGATGCAACAAAGTAGCGTAAGTATTTCCCTCAGTTTTGAGAACCAAGGTATCAATCCAGTAGGAGGCTCCTCACAAGTCCCTCGTACCTACACAAACAAACAAGAACCTTGCAAACAACGCGATAAAGGGGTTGTCAATCCCTTCACGGCCACTTGTGAAAGTGAGATCTGATAGAGTGATAAGATAAATATTTTTGGTATTTTTATGATATAGATTGAAAAGTAAAGATTGAAAAATAAAGTAGATTGGAAACTTATATGATAGAGAATAGACCCGGGGGCCATAGGTTTCACTAGTGGCTTCTCTCAAGATAGCATAATTATTACGGTGGGTGAAAAAATTACGGTCGAGCAATTGATAGAAAAGTGCATAGTTATGAGAATATCCAGGCATGATCATGTATATAAGCATCATGTCCGCAACAAGTAGACTGACTCCTGCCTGCATCTACTACTATTAGTCCACACGTCGACCGCTATCCATCATGCATCTAGAGTATTAAGTTCATAAGAACATAGTAACGCATTAAGCAAGATGGCATGATGTAGAGGGATAAACTCAAGCAATATGATATAAACCCCACTTTCTTATCCTCGATGCCAACAATACAATACGTGCCTTGCTGCCCCTGCTGTCACTGGGAAAGGACACCATAAGATTGAACCCAAAGGTAAGCACTTCTCCCATTGCAAGAAAGATCAATCTAGTAGGCCAAACCAAACTGATAATTCGAAGAGACTTGCAAAGATAGCCAATCATACATAAAAGAATGCAGAGGAGATTCAAATATTTCTCATAGATAAACTTGATCATAAACCCACAATTCATCGGATCTCGACAAACACACCGCAAAAAGAGTTACATCGAATAGATCTCCAAGAAGATCAAGGAGAACTTTGTATTGAGATTCAAAGAGAGAGAAGAAGCCATCTAGCTAATAACTATGGACCCGAAGGTCTATGGTAAACTACTCACAACTCATCGGAGAGGCCTTGGTGATGATGTAGAGGCCCTCCATGGTCGATTCCCCCCCCCCCCGGCGAAGCGCCAATGAAGGCTCCAAGATGGGATCTCACGGATACAGAAGGTTGCGGCGGTGGCAATAGTTTTTCGTGGTGCTCCTGGATGGTTTCGGGGTACAAAGATATATTTAGGCGAAGGAGGTAGGTCAGGGGAGCCACAAGGGGGCCACGAGGCAGGGGGCGCCCCCCCCCTAGAGCGCGCCTAGCGCCCTCGTGGCTGCCTTGGCTACTTCTTGACGTCCACTCCAAGTCTCCTGGTTTGCGTTTGTTCCAAAAATATCGCTCCCGAAGGTTTCATTCCGTTTGGACTCCATTCGATATTCCTTTTCTGCGAAACACTGAAATAGGCAAAAAAATAGCAATTCGGGTTGGGCCTCCGGTTAGTAGGTTAGTCCCAAAAATGATATAAAAGTGTATAGTAAAGCCCATAAACATCCAAAACGGGTAATATAATAGCATGGAACAGTCAAAAATTATAGATATGTTGGAGACGTATTAGCTATAGCTACCGCTTAGTGATAAAGTAGAGCAATTACATGGCGATTGCATTGCATACAATATAGTGGCAACAATATGGCTCCTGCCAGTTGCCGATAACTCTGTTACAAAGCATTATCATCTCATACAAAAATTTATATCACATCATGTCTTGACCATATCACATCACAGCAAGCCCTGCAAAAACAAGTTAGACATCATCTACTTTGTTGTTGCAAATTTTACGTGGCTACTACGGGATTCTAGCAAGAACCGTTCTTACCTACGCATCAAAACCAAAATGATTTTTCATCAAGTGTGTTGTTTTAACCTTCAACAAGGACCGGCTGTAGTCAAACTCGATTCAAAGTTGGAGAAATAGACACCCGCCAGCCACCTATGTGCAAAAGCACGTCGGTAGAACCAGTCTCATGAATGTGGTCATGTAACGTCGGTCTGGGCCACTTCATCCAACAAAACCACCGAATCAAAGTAAGACGTTGGTGGTAAGAAGTATGACTATTATCGCCCACAACTCTTTGTGTTCTACTCGTATATAAGACATCTATGCATAGACCTGGCTCGGATGCCACCGTTGGGGAACGTAGTAATTTCAAAATTTTCCTACGATCACGCAAGATCCATCTAGGAGATGCATAGAAACAAGAGGGGAGAGTGTGTGCACGTACCCTCGTACACCAAAAGCGAAAGCGTTTAGTAACACGGTTGATGTAGTCGAACGTCTTCGTGATCCAACCGATCCAAGTACCGAATGTACGACACCTCTATGTTTAGCACACGTTCAGCTCGATGACGTCCCTCGTGCTCTTGATCTAGTTAAGGACAAGGGTGAGTTCCATCAGCACAACAGTGTGGCGACGGTGATGATGATGCTACCGGCGCAGGGCTTCGCCTAAGCACTACGACGATATGATCGAGGTGTGTAACTGTGGAGGGGGGCACCGCACACGGCTAAGGCAAAACTTGGTGTGTTCTAGGGTGCCCCTTGTCCCTATATATAAAGGAGGGAGGAGGAGGAGGCCGGCCCAAGAGGGAGTGCGCCAAGGGGGGAGTCCAACTTGGACTCCCGGTCCAAGTAGGATTCGCCCCCCCCTTTCCTATTCCGACTAGGAGAAGGAGGGAAGGGGGAAGAGGGGAGAATGAAGGAGGGGGCACCGTCGTGGTACTAAGACTGAGAGTAAGAGTAGGGGGTACGTACGAGGAGGCAAGGTCCTAGCTACGGCGAGATTGTATGCAAGTGTTTATGAGTTCAAGCCCCTCTCGGAGGAGGTAAAAGCCCTACGTCTCGGTGCCCTGAGGCGGTCGACTGGATTATGATGTGTGTTACAGGGGGTGTGAACCCTTGTGCGAGAGGAGGGGGTGGCTTATATAGAGTTCGCCAGGACCCCAGCCATCCCCCGTTAGAGAGAGTTCAATGTACATAAAGAGAGGGCGTTACTGATAACACCAGCTATAAAGTGCTTTTAATGCCTTTGAAGACTATGGAGTGAATGCTTGACCATTGTTGTCCTGTGCGATTCCTGGTCTTCTGTAGGTCGAGTGGTTTCTTGTATGGTCGGGTGATATCGGGAAGGAGGGTTACCTGTAACGCCCCAAGACCGACACTCCAGATGCCGCCCAATTATTTTTTTATCGCTGTGTGTTTCTTTTGTGCTTGCTCTTTTATTTTTGCATTGCATCATGTCATCATGCCAGCATGTCATTTAATTTTTGATACCTCAACTAAATGAATTGCATAGATCTTTTGATCTATTTAAATCGAGGGAATTCACATGGTGATATCTCTTTATAACATATCCTCCTAATATTTATGGAGCTATTATAAATATTCCATTAGTTTGGAATTTACCACAACACACATGCATGTTAAATCCCTTGGCCTTTTCTTCTTCATGTTTTGACTCTCTAACCTTGTCTATAATTCTTTCTTTATCTATCGAAGCCCCACAAAAATTCTCAACATTTTTGGACCTTCCCAACCCTCACTTCCTATTGAAACCATTTGAATTTAAATCAACTGAGTTTGAATTTAAACTTTCGGTCATGCCCACTTCTATTTTTCCTGGTTCCAGCTCATTTTTGTGAGCTCGGAAAAATTATCCGCATGCCAAAGTCCCTTCTCTAACCTTTTTCCTTTCTCTATTTTCTTTCTTCCTATTCTTTTACTGTTTTGGAAAATAAGAGAGAGGGAGAAGAGAGCCCAGCAGCCCAGCCAGGCCTCCAGCCAGGCCTCTGGCCACTTCCTTCTCTATCGGGCCGGCCTCTAAGGCCCAGCCGCGCCCCGCTGTAAACCCTAGCCTCCCCTACTCGTTCCCCTCATCTCCCATCGATCTCTCCCTCCTGTGCCGCCACACGCAACACACACATCACCAGGGAGAGCCCTGCTCGATCCCCTCCTCCCTTGATGCGCCGTCTTCGAGAGAGGAAGCAGCGCCACACCCTTGTCTCGTTCCCCTCTGCCTCCTCCTCGTCTCCGGAGTCCAGTCGCTGCGACCAGGAGCGCCGCCGCCCTCGACCCACCTCGCCGTCGTCCATGGCCACGCCTTCGCCAAGTGCCAGCGCAGCCTCGCCGCATCTTGCCGTTCTCCGTCGTCGTCACACCCGCGCCATCCTCTGCTTCCTCTATGGCGACCAGGAGCCACCTCGCCTCGCCGTCCCCGTCCTCAAGTCCGGCCGTGGTCGTCGCCCCCTGCATCCTCTGCCTCAAGCAGGAGGACGACCGCATGGCCGTGCGTGTTGACCTCCATGGCCGCCGTGCCCCGCCTCGCTGCCTTGGCCTCGCCAAGCTCGTCGGGAACCATGAGCTCGCCTATCCCCGCCATCCTTCTCCATCGCGCGCCTCCTGCCTGCTCACTAGCGCCAAGGCGATCCTCTTCCTCCGCGTCCGACCCCGCTGCTGCTC
Source organism: Triticum aestivum (assembly GCF_018294505.1). Classification (NCBI taxonomy): domain Eukaryota; kingdom Viridiplantae; phylum Streptophyta; class Magnoliopsida; order Poales; family Poaceae; genus Triticum; species Triticum aestivum. Next base: position 158,766,485 of record NC_057813.1, read on the forward strand.
TGCCGCACCATCACGTTTCGTTTCTTCATCGTCAAGGCCGAGAGGACGCCAAGTACCGGGACGTCAGGACCCGTCAAGTTCATCTACGTGCATGTACGACTATCTTCACGCAGCGAGCTGTGGGGTTACACGAGCTACAAGTACCGCGACGACCCCGGAGACTGGATTCTGTCAAGTTCCTCTAAGATATCTGTACCACTACTTCCACAACATGTCGTGTACAACTACCGTCGCTCGGATTCGACAAGACAACGTGTACCACTACCGTTGCCAAGATCGCGAGTACCTCTACCATCGCCATGAACAACTACTTCCACGACGTCCGTGAACCACTAATTCCACTACGACCGTCCCGAGAACGTCTACTTCCCCAACACCGCATCAAACTTGATCTGCCCGAAAAATGCATGCTTCGAAGGTATAACCGCCGAGACGATGACCCGTGGACGAATACATGTTGTCTGAGATGAACCGTATGTTTGCACCGTGCCCATTTGCTTCATGCACGTTCCTCCTTGTTTGCCATGCCGTCGACCCATGGGAACCCGGTAACCGGGATCACCCCACCATCTTTTGCATGTTCCGCACATCCACACACTTGCTCTTTTGCACCGGTATCTCAATGAGTTGTCGGATCATCGGAATGTTGTCATGGCACCATTTCCGTTGTAGTTGCCGTGGCACCCCTTTCGTTCTGCCACGGTAACAAATGCTTCATAACATGCTTATGTCAACATTTTCATAAAAAATGCATATAACTTGTATATGTCATCCGCATCATGATAACAACATTTAAAATGTTTAAATTTGTGTTTGCATTAAATTGCTAAATGACATATGGGGATTTTTCGGAATTGTTGTTTGTTGTTTCCGGCCTCTTTTAAACTTGCCTAAATAGGTGGTTTGCTCATGCTTCACCTCTTGCCATGTTTAATAACATTTAATATTGTTGGGTACATAACTGAGAGAGAACTAAATAATTGTTGTGGTGTTCCGTCAATATGCAACTTGTTGCATATTGAGCTCCACTTAAATTGTAGTGTTGTTTGCTTCACCTTGCCATGCCATGCCTCTTTAAACCGGACATGCATCATATTTGGTTGTGCATCATGCCATGATTATGTCATGGTTGTTTACCATGTTGTTTGCTTCTTTCCGGTTTGCTTCTCTCGTTAGCTTCGGTTTGGTTCCGGAGTTGTGAGGATTCGTTCGACTACGTCCGTTTGTCTTCTTCATGGACTCGTTCTTCTTCCTTGTGGGATCTCAGGCAAGATGACCATTACACTTGATATCACTTCTATCTTTGCTTGCTAGTTGCTTCGTTCTATCGCTATGCCGCGCTACCTATCACTTGCTCTTCAAGCCTCCCAAATTGCCTTGTCAGCCTCTAACCTTTTCACCCTTCCTAGCAAACCATTGCTTGGCTATGTTACCGCTTTGCTTAGCCTCTCTTATAGCATTGTTAGTTGCAGGTGAAGGTGAAGATTGCTCCATGATGGACAGGATTATGTTGGGATATCACAATATCCCTTATTTAATTAATGCATCTATATACTTGGTAAAGGGTGGAAGGCTCGGCCTTATGCCTGGTGTTTTGTTCCACTCTTGCCACCCTAGTTTCCATCATACAGGTGTTATGTTCCTTGATTTTGCGTTCCTTACGTGGTTGGGTGATTTATGGGACCGCCTTGATAGTTTGCTTTGAATAAAACTCCTCCAGCAAAGCCCAACCTTGGTTTTAACATTTGCCACCTGAGCCTTTTTCCCTTGGGTTCTGTAGACTCAGGGGTCATCTTTATTTACCCCCCCCCCCCGGGCCAGTGCTCCTCCGGGTGCTGGTCCAAACCGAGCGATGTCCGACGCCCCCTGGGCAACCAGGGTCTATGCCAACCCGACGTCTGGCTCATCCGGTGTGCCCTAAGAACGAGATACGTGCGACTCCTATCGGGATTTGTCGGCACATCGGGCGGCTTTGCTGATCTTGTTTGACCATTGTCAAAATGTCTTGTAAACCGGGATTCCGAGACTGATCGGGTCTTCCTGGGAGAAGGAATATCCTTCGTTGACCATGACAGCTTGTGATGGGCTAAGTTGGGACACCCCTGCAGGGTATAAACTTTCGAGAGCCATGCCCGTGGTTATGTGGCAGATGGGAATTTGTTAATATCCGGTTGTAGAGAACTTGACACTTGACTTAATTAAAATGCATCAACCACGTGTGTAGCCGTGATGGTCTCTTTTCAGCGAAGTCCGGGAAGTGAACACGGTCTTTGTGTTATGATTGTGCGTAAGTAGTTTCAGGATCACTTCTTGATCACTTCTAGCTTCTCGACCGTTCCGTTGCTTCTCTTCTCGCTCTTATTTGCGTATGTTAGCCACCATATTTGCTTAGTGCTTGCTGCAACTCCACCTCATTACCATTTCCTACCCATAAGCTTAAATAGTCTTGATCTCGCAGGTTTTGAGATTGCTGAGTCCTCGTGACTCACCAGATACTATCACAACAGTTGAAGGTGCCGATGATACCAGTGTAGGTGATGCAACCGAACTCAGATGGGAGCTCAACGAAGATCTTGGTCGTTGTTGTGTTTTGTTTCATGTTGATCAGTAGTGGAGCCCAGTTGGGACAATCGGGGATCTAGCAGTTGGGTTATCTTCTTTTCTTTTGGCTTCGTCCGTAGTCGGACCATGTGTGTACTTTGAATGATGTATGAATTATATGTTCATTGTGTGAAGTGGCGATTGTAAGCCAACTCTTTATCCCATTCTTGTTCATTACATGGGATTGTGTGAAGATGACCCTTCTTGCGACAAAACCACCATGTGGTTATGCCTCTAAATCGTGGCTCGACACGTGGGAGATATAGCCGCATCGTGGGTGTTACAAGTTGGTAATCAGAGCCATCCCCGACTTAGGAGCCCCCTGCTTGATCGAATCCTTGGCGTTGTTGAGTCTAGAACAATTTTTTTTGAGTCTTAGGATTATATATATCGGAGAGTAGGATTCTTTTTACTCCTCAGTCCCTTCGTCGCTCTAGTGAGGCCTCCTGACGTAGATGTTTTGACTTTCCTCTCCTCAAATTTCACTAAAATTTTTTAGGATCACGCGGGTATCTTGGGATCGTTCCGATATTCTTATGACGAGAACATTGTTCTTGGTGCCTCCTGACATTTAGGGGTTGTGGCAGTGTCCCGGGGAGTTGAGCTCTGAGGTGTTGTCGTCATAATTTTATCGTTGCAGTTCTGGAATACCTGAGTTTTGCCGACATCGAAAATCTCTTTTATGCAGTTGTTGGTGAGATAACCTCGATGCCACCCGTACTGGGGAGTTTGGTAGTATTGCCATAGCTCGTATAACGCATGCTTTTCAAAGGTTGAGGTACACGATTTCCGAAGGTTTCTTGGTTATGTGTTGACGGATGGATACAGCTGGATGTAGGGATTGTTAGTTTTGGGTGAGATATATATATTGCTTCCCCTGTATCCCCAACACCAGATTGCATAACCAGAAAGTTTCGGGAGTTTTATAGGTGGGAATTCAAGTAGCTCTAGTTTTTTTCTTTCCAACAGATCCATGATATGAGATTGGGGTTCTACGTCTAGTGGTTCGCCTATCCATGGTAGTTTTTACAGTGGTCTCCTTGTGTCTCAAAGAACCCTTGGCTATGCTGGTTCGGGGATGCTTCGTATGTCATGTGCACTGCCTTGTACATGATGGTGCTGTACGATCGAGCTCGTGTGGGCCCCACCATGAAAACTTCGGACAAAATCTCTATCATATGTTTGTTCTGGCTTATTCTGCAAGCCAAATCCTTTGTTTTGTGTTATATGTGGTATTCGAGTTGCTTCGAAGTCAAATGTTGAATCCATACCTTTCCTAAATGTTGTTCTCATATGGCTACGGGAATACTAATCCTTCTTGATCATCGAGATTGTCATGTCAATTCTTTTCGACCGGTGTGCTTCTCTTCAAGTGGATCAAATCATTTCAACATCCGCAAGATCAATTCTAAGTTTTTCTCAACGGTATCCATTCCATCTGCGCCAAGTTGCCTTTGTTTTCCCGCCCTCCCACCCTTTTCTTCTTCAAGGACTCATATATCTTAATCAAGTATCCATCTTATGGATGAGAAGTCTCTTCATTCTTTTCTCTCAATGTTCCCGGTGATTTCCCATGAAGATTGTCAGGAGTTTCAAGTTCATCATTCTTCATTCTTTTTTCTTCTCCGGTGGATTCAAGTCAAGTTTTCGGTGTTGATCATATTCCCTTCCTTGTTTCAAGTGTTTTCGTATGCCGGTGTACCACTTAATCGTTCACCTCTCTCTATTCGTATCCGGAGTGCTGAAGATATCTCAAAAGAATCATGTTTCCATTCTTAATCCATTCAAGTTACTTCGAGGTTTTTCTCTCATTCAAGCTTTAATTCTACCGGTGTAACCTCTATTTCAAGCAATCCTTCAACGATGTTTCTTTTGAGTGGGCCTAACCCACAGGACTTTTCCCATGATCTTACCTGACTCTTCTAATTATCAGGAGCCATTCACAAATTCATTGCAAAGTTTGACGTAAGAATGAATTATCATCAGTCAAATGTCTTTCTTCAAATTCTTTCATTGTTGGTTCAACCTTTCTAATTGTCATTCCAGAGTGCCTTAACAATTCATGGTGGTTCTCATCATCATTCTCAACATTTGAAGACCGAAGAAGGATTTCTCTTAAACCTTGCTCCATTCTCTTCAAGATTCATGGTTCTAGCTTCATGCCATCCTCATAATTGTTTTCGATTGTGAGAATTATTTTCACCCATCTGACGCATTTCAAGGGTTGCTTTCTTTTCTTGATCATCTGAAGGCCATTATTTCAGAAGATCTCTCGATTCTGAATTGATGCCTCTTCGTTCGTCTCCATATTCTTCCGTTGCTTCGTTCAAGTATTCTTTAATCAGTTCGCGATCTCTTTGTTATCTTGTTTCTAAATCCCCTCAAGTATTTTCATTCGTTTTCCAATTCTTCCCGGTGATTTGTGCCTTTGCTACTTTCATTTTCAATTCTTACGGTGGTTCGTTCAGGATTTCACTTCCTTCGTTATCATATCAAATATTTGTTGTTTCCAAATTCCACCGGTGGTTCCATCAATACCTTCTGAAGTTTGTGATATATCTCTCTTAATCCTTTCTACGAGAATAAGTAGTATGCCAAATCTGTTGCCTGTCATCAATTTAAATGGGTGAAGGATATGCATAACGTAATTCTTATTATTGTTTCATCCAAGTGATCTAGTTTCTTCTTTCTAGAGTTGTTCATCATATCACATTCTCGGTTTCATGTGATTCATCTTTTCTTTTCTGGAGTTCCAAGTTTTCCGCATTATCTTGTCGCGAAGCTCCATCTAAATCATCGCAAGGCTTCACCTTGTGTTTTCAACTTCTCTTTCTTTCTATCATTCTTTTCTTACCGGAGTTCTTCATGGAGGCTCTACATGGTGGTTCGCTAAAGAGTTAACTCATTCTCGAAGTGTTCTTCAAGATTGTTCTTGGAAAAGCTCAAGTGTTCTTCATCTTGCATTCCAAAGTGCAATTCCTTCTACCCTATCTTTTGAGATGGCGTTATATCATTCTTGAAAATTTTCATTCATGTTTCGCGATTCACATGTTGTCAAGAATGAGGTTTTTAAATCCATTAATCTCTTCGTTGGAGTTATCTTGTGTTATATTTCACCTAAAGCCTTCCCTAAGGAATGTTGCTATTGTGGTGCTTATCAATGATCCAAGTTTTCTCCTATCCTCTCGGCGAAAGCAGTTTCATCTCTTCATTGATCTCAAGCAAGCAATTGTTTCCATTAGTGGTCAGTTGTCACCTCATAATTTTGAGATGTTTTCCATAAGCCCACAACAAACTTATTGTTTTTGTTGTTGATTTTCCAACAACTCCATTCGATCCTTCTTTCTATGGTTGCTCTTCAAATTCACTTGTGGTAGAAGTTGTTCTCCTCTTCGTTCTTTTCATTCCACTCTTTCATTTGTTCCGAAGGCATTGTGCCATTGCTCTCGCCAAGTATCATCTTATTTGTCAAGATCGTGTTCTTTTCCATGCTTATCCTTTAACAGGAGTGTTGTGTTCTCATTCAAGTTCTTTCATCTTATCAAGTTTTGCCTCTCTTTTCAACCTGAGTGCTGTTTGAAATCCTCCTTACCCACTGTGCCATTCTTTCAATAGTTCCGGAGGCATTATGTTGTTGTTTTCATCAAGTATCATCCCATCTTCTCAAGTTCATGTTCTATTCCTTCCATGTTCAACCGAAGTGCTGCCCGAATTCTTCCTCTCTCATCTTGTTTTAACCGAAGTGGTTTCAATTCCTTCTTGTCCATTGTACTCGTCGTCCATAGCTTTGCAACCTCCAAGGTTCACATGGTGTTCCTTGATTCTTTTTTCTACCGCAGTGCTCTCAATTGTGTTCAACACCATTGTGTTCTTTCTTTCAAGTTTTTAAACCTCTCAAGGATCGTGGTTTCACTCGTTTGTCAAAGAAGCAACTTTATTTTACCTCTCCTCTTCCTTTTCCGCTTCTCTCTGGTGCCATCCTAGATCTCGGGACGAGATCCTCTTGTAGTGGTGGAGTGTTGTAACGCCCCAAGACCGATGCTCCAGATGCCACCCAGTTATTTTGTTATCACCGTGTGTTTCTTTTGTGCTTGCTCTTTTATTTTTGCATTGCATCATGTCATCATGCCAGCATGTCATTCAATTCTTGATACCTCAACTAAATAAATTGCATAGATCTTTTGATCTATTTAAATCGAGGGAATTCACATGGTGATTTCTCTTTATAACATATCCTCCTAATATTTATGGAGCTATTATAAAAATTCCATTAGTTTGGAATTTACCACAACACACACGCATGTTAAATCCCTTGGCCTTTTCTTCTTCATGTTTTGACTCTCTAACCTTGTCTATAATTCTTTCTTTATCTATCGAAGCCCCACCAAAATTCTCAACATTTTTGGACCTTCCCAACCCTCACTTCCTATTCAAACCATTTGAATTTAAATCAAATGAGTTTGAATTTAAACTTCCGGTCATGCCCACTTCTATTTTTCCTGGTTCCAGCTCATTTTTGTGAGCCCGAAAAAATTATCCGCATGCCAAAGTCCCTTCTCTAACCTTTTTCCTTTCTCTCTTTTCTTTCTTCCTATTCTTTTACTATTTTGGAAAATAAGAGAGAGGGAGAAGAGAGCCCAGCAGCCCAGCCAGGCCTCTGGCCACTTCCTTCTCTACCGGGCCGGCCTCTAAGGCCAGCTGCGCCCCTCTGTAAACCCTAGCCTCCCCTGCTCGTTCCCCTCATCTCCCATCGATCTCTCCCTCCTGCGCCGCCACACGCAACACACACATCGCCAGGGAGAGCCCTGCTCGATCCCCTCCTCCCTTGATGCGCCGTCTTCGAGAGAGGAAGCAGCACCGCACCCTCGTCTCATTCCCCTCTACCTCCTCCTCGTTGCCAGAGTCCAGTCGCTGTGACCAGGAGCGCCGCCGCCCTCGACCTACCTCGCCGTCGTCCATGGCCACGCCTTCGCCAAGTGCCAGTGCAGCCTCGCCGCATCTTGCCGTTCTCCGTCGTCGCCGGACCCGCACCGTCCTCTGCTTCCTCTACGGTGACCAGGAGCCAACTCGCCTTGCCGTCCCCGTCCTCAAGTCCGCCGTGGTCATCGCCCCCTGCATCCTCTGCCTCGAGCAGGAGGATGACTGCATGGCTGCGCGCGTTGACCTCCATGGCCGCCGCGCCCCGCCTCACTGCCTTGGCCTCGCCAAGCTCGCCGACAACCCTGAGCTCGCCTATCCCCGCCATCCTTCTCCATCGCGCGCCTCCTGCCTGCTCGCTAGCGCCAAGGCGATCCTCTTCCTCCGTGTCTGACCCCGCTGCTGCTCTGCCGCACCATCGCGTTTCGTTTCTTCATTGTCAAGGCCGAGAGGACGCCAAGTACCAGGACGTCAGGACCCGTCAAGTTCATCTACGTGCATGTACGACTATATTCACGCAACGAACTGTGGGGTTACACGAGCTACAAGTACCGCGACGACCCCGGAGATTGGATTCTGTCAAGTTCCTCTACGATATGTGTACCACTACTTCCACAACATGTCGTGTACAACTACCGTCGCTCAGAATCGACAAGACAACATGTACCACTACCGTTGCCAAGATCGCGAGTACCTCTACCGTCGTCATGAACAAGTGCTTCCACGACGTCCGTGAACCACTACTTCCACTATGACCGTCCCGAGAACGTCTACTTCCCCTACACCGCATCGAAAATGCACGCTTCAAAGGTATAACCGCCGAGACGATGACCCGTGGACGAATGCATGTTGTCTGAGATGAACCGTATGTTTGCACCGTGCCCGTTTGCTTCATGCATGTTCCTCCTTGTTTGCCATGCCGTCGACCCGTGGGAACCCGGTAACCGGGATCACCCCACCATCTTTTGCATGTTCCGCACATCCACACACTTGCTCTTTTGCATCGGTATCTCAATGAGTTGTTGGATCATCAGAATGTTGTCGTGGCACCATTTCTGTTGTAGTTGCCGTGGCACCCCTTTCGTTCCGCCACAGTGACAAATGCTTCACAACATGCTTATGTCAACATTTTCATAAAAATTGCATATAACTTGCATATGTCATCCGCATCATGATAACAACATTTAAAATGTTTAAATTTGTGTTTGCATTAAATTGCTAAATGACATATGGGGATTTTTCGGAATTGTTGTTTGTTGTTTCCGGCCTCTTTTAAACTTGCCTAAATAGGTGGTTTGCTCATGCTTCACCTCTTGCCATGTTTAATAACATTTAATGTTGTTTGGTACATAACCGAGAGAGAACTAAATAATTGTTGTGGTGTTCCGTCAATATGCAACTCGTTGCATATTGAGCTCCACTTAAATTGTAGTGTTGTTTGCTTCACCTTGCCATGCCATGCCTCTTTAAACCGGACATGCATCATATTTGGTTGTGCATCATGCCATGATTATGTGATGGTTGTTTACCATGTTGTTTGCTTCTTTCCGGTTTGCTTCTCTCGTTAGCTTTGGTTTCGTTCCAGAGTTGTGAGGATTCGTTCGAATACGTCTGTTTGTCTTCTTCATGGACTCGTTCTTCTTCCTTGCGGGATCTCAGGCAAGATGACCATTACCCTCGATATCACTTCTATCTTTGCTTGGTAGTTGCTTCGTTCTATCGCTATGCTGAGCTACCTATCACTTGCTCTTCAAGCCTCCCAAATTGCCATGTCAGCCTCTAATTCAACCTTCCTAGCAAACCGTTGCTTGGCTATGTTACCGCTTTGCTCAACCTCTGTTATAGCGTTGTTAGTTGCAGGTGAAGGTGAAGATTGCTCCATGATGGACATGATTATGTTGGGATATCACAATATCTCTTATTTAAATAATGCATCTATATACTTGGTAAAGGGTGGAAGGCTCGTCCTTATGCCTGGTGTTTTGTTCCACTCTTGCCGCCCTAGTTTCCGTCATACCGGTGTTATGTTCCTTGATTTTGCGTTCCTTATGCGGTTGGGTGATTTATGGGACCCCCTTGACAGTCTGCTTTGAATAAAACTCCTCCAGCAAGGCGCAACCTTGGTTTTAACATTTACCACCTAAGCCTTTTTCCCTTGGGTTCTGCAGACTCAAGGGTCATCTTTATTTACCCCTCCGGGCCAGTGCTCCTCCCGGTACTGGTCCAAACCGAGGGATGTCCGGCGCCCCCTGGGCAACCAGGGTCTATGCCAACCCGACGTCTGGCTCATCTAGTGTGCCCTGAGAATGAGATACGTGCGACTCCTATCGGGATTTGTCGGCACATCGGGCGGCTTTGCTGGTCTTGTTTTACCATTGTCGAAATGTCTTGTAAACCGGGATTTCGAGACTGATCGGTTCTTCCTGGGAGAAGGAATATCCTTCATTCACCGTGAGAGCTTGTGATGGGCTAAGTTGGGACACCCCTGTAGGGTATAAACTTTCGAGAGCCGTGCCGGCGGTTATGTGGCAGATGGGTATTTGTTAATATCCGGTTGTAGAGAACTTGACACTTGACTTAATTAAAATGCATCAACCGCGTGTGTAGCCGTGATGGTCTCTTTTCGGCAGAGTCCGGGAAGTGAACACGGTCTTTGTGTTATGATTGTGCGTAAGTAGTTTCAGGATCACTTCTTGATCACTTCTAGCTTCTCGACCGTTCCGTTGCTTCTCTTCTCGCTCTTATTTGCGTATGTTAGCCACCATATTTGCTTAGTGCTTGCTGCAACTCCACCTCATTACCACTTCCTACCCATAAGCTTAAATAGTCTTGATCTCGCGGGTTTTGAGATTGCTGAGTCCTCGTGACTCACCAGATACTATCACAATAGTTACTGGTGCCGATGATACCAGTGCAGGTGATGCAACCGAACTCAGATGGGAGATCAACGAAGATCTTGGTCGTTGCTATGTTTTGTTTCATGTTGATCAGTAGTGGAGCCCAGTTGGGACGATCGGGGATCTAGCAGTTGGGTTATCTTGTTTTCTTTTGTCTTCGTCCGTAGTCGGACCATGTGTGTACTTTGAATGATGTATGAATTATATGTTCATTGTGTGAAGTGGCGATTGTAAGCCAACTCTTTATCCCATTCGTGTTCATTACATGGGATTGTGTGAAGATGACCCTTCTTGCGACAAAACCATCATGGGGTTATGCCTCTAAATCGTGCCTCGACACGTGGGAGATATAGCCGCGTCGTGGGTGTTACATTACCCGAGTGATATGACTGGTCGAGTGAATTGCACTCGACGTCTTCAATTGGTACACCCTATTATCCCTGGGGTGCCTTTGCTTCTAGGGTAGTGACCTTGGGTAGGGCGTATATGTCAGGCCTATGACCCTAACCTAGGTCTATATACTCATCATTAGCCCCTGAATGGATTGTTGTCTGGGTGAAAGGAAGGTGGAAGTCGATCTTGCCTTGACTGTCATGCTACATTAACACTTGAGTTCGACTGGAGGCCCATGTCGAGATTGCAGCTTTGTTTCAGCCGCCTTGATCGATTCAGTAAGTCGCCGAGTGGGTTTGCAACATTAATCCGTCGAGTATTCCCTTCGTCACGAGATCTTCGGCGCGATTGGTTACTGCATGTTCCGGATCTTGTGGGATTTGAAATTTCGGGGAAGCGCGCGAGGCAGGGCGCGCCGAAGTGAGCGGGATGGATAGGCAAGGGCACCTCGATCCCCATGCCACCTTTTTCACCACGTACCAAGCGCGTGACTGTTGTGGGATTTGATAGGATCGGCTGTGCCCACACGTCAGTCACTCGGAAGTGGCTCTTTATAAGGCGTCGGGTCCGAGGTGTTTGCATTGTGTGCTCACCTTCTTCCCCAATCTCCTCTGCTTCTCCGTTGCCCTCTTCTCCTCCATTCTCGACACCACCGCGCCGCCACCATGGTGAAGGACAAGACGGCGGTGCTGGAACGCGCGAAGAAGGCGATGGGAGTGGCGAAGGGCAAGAAGACGACTCAGGGGTCGTCGTCGAGGTCCGGGCTGCCAGTGGGTTGGATCCAGGGTGATTGGATCCGATATTCGCTCCGGCCAGAGGACTTGGAGGAGCTGGCCGACTCCGGCTTGATTGTCGAGGAAGCTGCAAGGCTGCCCAAGGGGGAGACGGAGCCACAGCCGCGGCCGGGTGAGTGCGTCTTGCTCGCCACCCATGTCGACTGGGGTTTCTCCCTTCCTCCACATCCTTTCTTTAGGGGTTTCCTGAACTTCTTCGGAGCACAACTCCACCACTTCTCTCCCAACACCATCACGTACCTCGCCGCATTTGTGGCCATGTGCAAAAACTTCCTAGGTTGTCGACCGCACTGGGTCTTTTTAAGCATATCTTTACAATCCGCTCCCAGTCGGTGAAGAAATCCAACTCGAGTGATGAGAGGACACATGTGATCCAAATGTGTGGGAGCTTGGGGATCCAGAAGAGAAAACAGAGTGCTTTCCCTTCCATGACACTCCCTGAATCGGTCAGGAGCTCGCAGTCGACCTGGTTCTACTGCCAGGACATTGCGACTCCTGGTCACTCGACCGGTCTTCCTCCCTTCTCTTTAGATCGTGCCCAGACACCCTCCTCGATGAAAGTGACAGCCGCCGAGAGGGTAGAAACGGACATGATGGTGGAGAGAGTAGTCCAGTTGATCAATCAGGGTGTAACAGGCATGGACTCGCAGGAGGTGTTTCTCAGTCAACGGATTCAGCCGCTTCTGGCTCGTGACCATCCGATGTGGATGTACTCCGGAGCCAACAACACCGCTTGGGTCCATCTAGAGGAGGTCTCAGCCGTGATGGTGGCTCAGTGTTGAAAGGCATTACATGCAACAAGGACAACCTCAGAGCAGCCCGGAGAGTCGACCCATTCAGCGCTAACAACCAGCCAGACAAGGTTTGACTTTTGTTGTCGACTGATTTCTTGCATATCTTGCATCTGTTTCAGAATCCGACTAAAATTGGTTTGACCCTTTATCCTATAGATTTATACTAAGATGTACTCTATGACCAATGGTGAACAAACTTCGGAGCAAGACCAGGAGGGGGAAGACAATGCGGAAGAGAGCAACGATTGGCAGTCTCCAGAGGACGAGGAGGAGGAGGAGAGCGACGAATCAGACAACAACGAGGGAGTCAACTCGCCACCATGCTCAGAGCACCGATCCAAGCTTCTTCATGACCCAGCGGGCGGGCGCGGCAAGACCGTGGCTCCAAGCATCCAAGCACAGAAACACACTCGGACATCGACTCCGAAGCCGGCGGAGAAGGTCGCCAAGCAGCCCAAGGTTGTGCCTTCGAAGGCTTGGAAGACCTTGCCCAAGATCAAGATGGACGTTCATGTTGCCTCTGGGTGAGCACCTGATCTTTCTGTGTTTTCTTCTTCCGACTGATACTTTTGTTTTTACCGAGTGGATTATGAACTTTTTTCAGCCCTGCGACTTCTACGACTGATATGGATGTTGACAAGGCCCCAGGAGACGAGGAAGCTGATGACGCGGCCACCTCCAGAGTTGGTAGGCCTTTTCTAGCTCAAATTTATTCTGTCGATTGGTTCATTGGTCGATTGAACTCTCTGGATTGTTTTTTTTGCAGCTCCGCGGGACGTCATTACCCTTCCGGATGATGATGATGAAGGAGTGCCTCTGAGGGAGAGAAGAAGGAGGGACAGGGCCTCGAGCGGGAAGGCGGCCGAGGGGCAGGTGCTTGAGCCAGTGGTCGAGCGATTTGGAGATCTGGCTCGGACCAGTGTCACTTTCGCCATCCCGCTGTCGACTGACCGTCCATCAGGGTCGGCTGCTCAGGCCTCTGCCGCTCTGGTACAACTGCACGCATCTGATCCTGTGGCTGCTCCGATTGCGTTGTCGTCATCCCTTTTCGTTGCATACCAGACTCCAGACGATCCACCGAGTGCTGCCAGGGAAGCTCTTCTCCAGGTGAACCTTGTGATGGAGTAGATGAAAGTGGTGCATGAGGCCAGTCAGGTTGCCTACAACGCCACACTGCTTTGCAAGCGAACATCAAGGTTAGTTGATTTCCGACTGATCTTTTGAGTAGGATAGTTGCAACTGTCGCTTTGCTGCCCATATGATGTCCATGGTTGAGCGTTTTGGAACCTTTTATGTGCATCTATGAGTCTGCATTTCTCATCCAACCACCCACTATGGTGTTTCTGTAGTCAAACGGCATAGCTTTTCCACTTGAGTCGACTGGGTTGAGTCGAGTATTTCTCTGAACTGGTGGGGGCATGCCAAGTGCATCCACTGGGTGTAGTCCCCGAGACCGCGGTCGACTGCTGGTAGTCGGCTGGGGTCTAAGAATCGCTTCTTCTTTTTTTTACTCATGCTGGGCAGACCATCCCGAGTGTAAGAACAGGATCAGTGGGGGCACGCCAAGTGCACCCACTGGGTGTAGTCCCCGAGACTATTGTTGAATGTTTGATTCGGCGGTAGTCTTAGAACAACTTTTACTGAAACTAACTTTTGCTTCTATCGACTGACATATCCCTTTTGCTGACTGTAGAAGTCCTGTGATCTTGGGGCTCAACTTTCTGAGCTGGATAAGAAGCAGATCGGCATCAATCTTGATCTGCAACAGGCTAAGAAGAACCTCAAGAAGGCCCAGGACGAAACAACTGTCATGGGAGGTAACCACTCGAAACCTTTCACCTTATGATTCTCCCTTTCTTCTTTCCAGTCTCTTTGAACCGAGTGATTCCACTCGAACAGATGTGCGTAGTGAAAAATGTCAACTTCATGCTTGTCCGAAGAATGTGATTTCTTTATAGAAAATGAAGCAGGCTCTGGAGAAGAAGGACATGGATCTTGCTGTAGCCCAAAAGGAGGCGCGAGAGAAAACAACGCTTGTGGACAAGAAGCTGGCTTCAGTTGGCAAGTTGGAAGACGAGATCGCGCAGCTGAAGAAGGACAAGGAGAGCTTGACTGATGAAGTGGGGGACCTCAAAGCCAAGCAGGGCGAGTTGGAGTCGTATTTGGGGCAGCTTGGTGCGAAGTTGGTCTTAGAACTTGAAGGTATTTCCTCTGGTTCGACTGATTTGAGACGTCGATTGACATGTCTTGTTGAACTATCGACTCATTGTTTTTCCGACTGCGCAGAGCTTTGCCAGGACTTTGAAGAAGAAACTGGGCGGGTTGAGACAGGTCTCAATCCCATAAACTGTCTTGTCAAATACGATGTTGCAATGAATGTGTTGCGGTTGGAGTCTCGTTTGGACAGCGCCGTGGACTACCTCGCTCGACTGAAGGCCGCGATGACACGGGTTGATGCTAAACTATGGCCTCAGGCAGAACTCTCACAGGATCTCGAGTCTCTGATGGCTCGACTGAATCAAATCCCCGGTCGAGTGTAGGAATGGAAGAAGTCATCTGCTCGGTGTGGTGCTGATGTTTCTCTGCCACTGGTCCGAGTGCATTGAAAGGACGTCAAAGAAGACAAGCTGGCGGTCCTCAAGGTTGCCAACACAAAGAAGCTCAATTTCCAGTCTTTCATGGACACCTTCCTTGACGCGGCCACACGCATCATAGGCAACATCAACCTCGACAGTTTGTGTGATCCGGCGAGTCCTTCTCCGGCCGAGTGAATGAAACATTAAGGCCCACCTTTTATTTGCCTCGGGATGCCGAGTGATTATGTAACCGTTAAACTCTTTCGGGCTTGATGCCCGTGCACTTCTGCCTGTCCCGGTTCTGAACTTTTGAGGGATTTATCTGAAATTTGTTTTCCTTGAATATCTTGGCTCTTGCTCTTGTTGCTTCCGAGTGTTTTTCGATTCCGAATGGATTTGTCCTTGACGACGTGCTTAGTCGATACCTTGTCGTCCTTGCGGGTCGGGATGGAACGCATGTTGTACTTGTGACGCAGCCCAGATGTGGTGTTCAATCGACACCTCGTCGTCCTTGTGGATCGGGATGGAGCGCACATTGTACTTGTGACGCGGCCTAGACGTGGTGTTCAATCGACACCTCGTCGTCCTTGCAGATCAGGATGGAGCGCACATTGTACTTGTGATGTAGCCCAGACGTGGCGTTCAATCGACACCTCATCGTCCTTGCAGATCAGGATGGAGTGCACATTGTACTTGTGATGCAGCCTAGACATGGTGTTCAATCAACACCTCATCACCCTTGCGGATCAGGATGGAGCACACATTGTACTTGTGGCGTAGCTCAGGAGATCTCTCGTGACTTAAGCGATTACGGGGTCGCGGCTAAGCCTCCGAGTGTGAGGATTGCTCTCCACTCAGAAATGTTTTTTAACTTAGGCGATTACGGGGTCGCAGCTAAGCCTCCGAGTGGAAGGATTGCTCTCCACTCGGAATGTTTTTAACTTAGGCGATTATGGGGTCGCAGCTAAGCCTCTGAGTGGGAGGATTGCTCTCCACTCGGAAATGTTTTTTTAACTTAG
>NC_057813.1:158782668-158831397 GCF_018294505.1 Triticum aestivum
GGCGATTACGGGGTCGCAGCTAAGCCTCTGAGTGGGAGGATTGCTCTCCACTCGGAATGTTTTGTTAACTTAGGTGATTACGGGGTCGCAGCTAAGCCTCCGAGTGGGAGGATTGCTCTCCACTCGGAATGTTTTTTAACTTAGGCGATTACGGGGTCGCAACTAAGCCTCCGAGTGGGAGGATTGCTCTCCACTCGGAATGTTTTTTAACTTAGGCGATTACGGGGTCGCAGCTAAGCCTCCGAGTGGGAGGATTGCTCTCCACTCGGAATGTTTTTTAACTTAGGCGAATCGGATTCGCAGCTAAGCTACCCACTGGGGGATTTGGATACAGATGATTAGGGAAACTGGTTATACTGAAAAAATCTTGTGTTTGGAAAGCAAACTGAAATACTTTTATTACAACTCGTCAGGTCGAGTGATCTATGTGTAGAAGTGGTGGAGCAGTTCTGTGTTCCACGCACGTGGCTCATCCATCTTCTTGGCTATGTTGTAGATGTGGTAAGCTCCGTTGTGAAGCACCTTGGGGATGATGAAGGGGCCTTCCCAGGCCGGAGCAAACTTGTGAGGCCGTTTCTGATCCACTCGGAGTACCAGGTCTACATCTTGGAATGCTCGTCCTCTGATATTTCGGGCATGGAATCAACGCAGATCTTGCTGGTAGATGGTCGACCGAATCCAAGCCATCTCGCGCTCTTCTTCCAGGAGATCAACGACGTCTTCTCATGCTTGCTCTGCTTCAGCTTTTGTGAATAGTTCCACTCGGGGGGGCATTGTGCAGCAAATCACTTGGAAGTACAGCCTCAGCGCCATACACCAAGAAGAAAGGAGTCTGGGCAGTCGACCGATTCGGTGTTGTTCTCAGCCCCCACAAGACGGACGGCAACTCTATTACCCAGGCTCCAGCAACATGCTTGAGGGCACACATTAGGTGGGGCTTTAATCCTTGGAGGATCAAACGATTCACCCTTTCAGCTTGTCCATTCGACTGCGGGTGTGCGACTGATGCGTAGTTGACCCGAGTGCCTTGGGTTGCACAAAACGCCTTAAACTCGTCAGAATCAAAGTTGGAGCCATTATCTGTGATAATGCTGTGAGGAACACCATATCTGAATATCAACTCCTTGATGAAACTGACAGCAGTGCTTGCACCAAGGTTCTTGATGGGCCTAGCTTCGATCCATTTAGTGAACTTGTCGACTGCTACAAGCAAATGTGTGAAACCACTCGCACCAGTTTTGAAGGGGCCAACCATGTCCAACCCCCAGACTGCAAATGGCCAGACGAGTGGAATAGTCTTCAAGGCAGACGCGTGTTCGTGGGACATGTTGGAGTAGAACTAGCAGCCTGCACACTTGTTGACTATATCTTTAGCCATTTCGTTTGCTCGAGGCCAGTAAAATCCCACTCGAGTATGCTTTGGCCACGATGGTCCGAGAGGACGCATGGTGACCATAGGTCCCCGAGTGGATACCATTTAGGATCATTCGACCTTCCTCTGGGGTGATGCAGCGCTGAGCCACTCCTGTGACACTTTCTCTGTAAAGCTGCCCTTTCATCACTGTAAAGGCTTTGGATCAATGGATTATCTGACAGGCTTCATCCCCATCCTCTGGGAGTTCCTTCTTGAGAATGTACGCAATGCACGATGATGTCTAGTCGGGTGTGATCACCAAGACCTCCATGATCAAGTCGACCACAGCTGGAATCTCAATTTTAGTCGAGTTGGTAGAACTTATGGGTTGCGGGGACTCCTCCTTGAAGGGATCCTCTTGTACTGACGGGGTGTGAAGATGCTCCAAGAACACATTGCTGGGAACATGTTTCCGAGTGGAACCTATCTTCACCAGATCATCAGCTGCGTGATTCTTGATTAATGGTATATGGTGGAGCTCTAACCCCTCAAACTTCTTCTCTAGCTTTCTCACTGTGTTGCAATAACCAGTCATTGCGGGACTCCTGACATCCCATTCCTTCATCACCTGATTAACCATTAGGTCTGAGTCGTCGTAGACCATCAAGCATCGGACACTGAGTGAAATGGCCATACGCAACCCATACAATAGTGCCTCATATTCAGCTTCATTGTTAGAAGAATCAAAGTGAATCTGGAGGACATAACTGAGCTTGTCTCCTCGTGGGGACATTAAGACCACTCCTGCGCCAGAGCCATTCAACATCTTGGACCCATCAAAGAACATGGTCCAATGTTTCGACTGGATTTGAGTCGGCTGCTGTTGTTCTGTCCACTCTGTGAGGAAATCTGTAATTGCTTGAGACTTGATGGCCTTCTTCACCTCAAACTTGATATCCAATGGAAGAAGTTCAATCGCCCACTTTGCCACTCGACCAGTTGCATCTCTATTGTTTAGAATCACTGATAATGGAGCGTCGCTGGCGACTAAAACTGAATCATCAAAGAAATAATGTGCAACCTTCTTCATGGTTAAGTAGATCCCATAAACAAGCTTCTGATAATGCGGGTATCTCTCCTTGGACGGGGCGCTGAACTTTGAAGGCTTTGCCTTCCTCTTCCCTCTCGACTGTGAGCACTGTGCTGATAACTTGTCCTGTGGCTGCGATGTAAAGCAAAAGAGGCTCTTTACTGACTGGAGCAGCAAGCACCGGCTGGGTGGAAAGTAGGGCTTTGAGCTCTTCAAATGCTGCTTCGGCTTCGTCATTCCACTCGAACTTGTCAGACTTCTTCATCAGTCGATAAAGAGGCAATGCCTTTTCACCGAGGCGTGAGATGAATCGACTCAATGCAGCCAAACAACCAGTAAGCTTCTGAACATCATGCACTCGCACTGGGCGCTTCATTTGGAGGATTGTGCCAATCTTCTCTAGATTTGCATCGATTCCTCATTTGGAAATGAGAAAATTGAGTAATTTTCCGCCTGGGACTTCGAATGTGCATTTTGATGGATTGAGCTTGATATCATACCTTCTTAGGTTGGCAAAGGTTTCAGCAAGGTCAGTCAGCAGGTCGGAACCTTTGCGTGACTTAACCACTATGTCATCCATGTATGCTTCCACATTCCGACTGATCTGAGTGAGAAGGCACTTCTGAATCATGCACATGAATGTGGCACCAGCATTCTTGAGGCCGAAGGGCATGGTAACATAACAAAAACACCCGAATGGGGTGATGAAAGCAGTCTTGATCTCGTCGGGTCCAAATAGTCGAATTTGATGGTACCCAGAATAGGCGTCCAGGAAGGACAGTCGCTGCACCTTGCAGTTGAGTCGACAATCTGGTCGATGCGGGGCACAGGAAAATGATCTTCCGGGCAGGCCCGATTGATGTGCTTGAAGTCGATACACTTCGAAGTGATTTGTCTTTCTTGGGGACCATAACAACATTGGAGAGCCACTTAGAGTGGTATATCTCACGGATGAACTCAGTGGCCAGAAGCTGAGCCACCTCCTTGCCAATTGCCTTCCTCTTCTCCTTGGCAGACCGGCGAAGATGCTCTTTGACAGGTTTTGCTTTTGGGTCGACTCGCAAATGGTGCTCAGCCAATTCTCTGGTACACCCGGCATGTCAGATGGCTTCCATGCGAAGATGTCCCAGTTCTCACGGAGGAACTGGATGAGCGCGTCTTCCTATTTGCTGTCGAGTGTCATTGAGATGTGGGTCGGAGCGGCATTGGGATTGGTTGGGTGGATGTGAACCAGCTTGGTCTCCCCGGCCGACTGGAATGCGGCCTCCGAGGCAGGCCTCTTGGCACGTAGCAAATCACTCGGATCTGCTGTCTTTTGATACTCTTGGAATTCTACAGCTGCCATCTGCTCATCTGCTATCTTTTCACCATCCTGAAGACAATCTTCTACTTTTTTCCGGTTGCCGGAGACTGTTATCACGCCTTTGGGGCCAGGCATCTTCATCTTGAGGTACACATAACATGGTCGAGCCATGAAACTAGCATAGGCGGGTCTGCCCAGAATGGCATGATAAGCACTCTAGAAATCCACAACCTCAAACGTCAACTTTTCTTTGCGGTAATTCTTCTCATCGCCAAAAAGCACATCAAGAGCAATCTGACTGAGTGAATCGGCTTTCTTTCCTGGGATGACTCCATGGAACCTCATGTTGCTCTTGTTGAGTTTGGACATCGGAATGCCCATTCCCTTAAGAGCTTCGGCGTATAGAATATTGAGGCCACTTCCACCATCCATCAGAACTTTGGTCAGTCGAGTGCCCTCGACAACTGGGTCAACCACCAGCGCCTGCCACCCAGGGGTAGCTACTCGTGGAGGGTGGTCTGACTGGTCGAATGTGATAGGAGTTTTTGACCACTTCAAATATTTCGGTGTTGCCGGAGCAACCATGTTCACCTCTTTGTTAATGACTTTGAGTCGACTTCTGCTCTTGACATCAGCAAAAATCACCAGGGTGGCATTAACATGGGGATATACTTCTTCCCCTTCTTCCTTGTCTTCCTCCTTCTCAGAATCTTTATCCTTCTCGCTGGGTTCACCCTTCTTCTGGAAGCTCTGGATCAGGAGTCAACACTGTCGAGTGGTATGCTTGGGGAGAATCAGATTCCCCTCTTCATCTTTTTAGTGTGAATATGACACGGCAAATCCATCACATCATTTCCATCTTGATCTTTTACTTTCTTGGGATTCTAGGGCCCTTTGGGCTTCCCTTTGAACTTTCCTTGATTCAACACTCCTGCCTCGGCGGGTCCTGCTGCCTCATCCTTTCGCTTCTGCTTCCGACTGGAATTTTCTCCTCCGATGTCCTGGGCGACTGTTTTATGTTTAACACTCTCGAGTCAGTCTTCCTCTTCGCCGTTAGAATACTTGGTGGCAATCTCCCTCATCTGAGTTAGAGTCATATCTCCAGTTCGACCGAACATCAGATTGAGCTCTCTATAGCGAACGCCTTCCTTGAAGGCACAAACTGCTTGGTGATCCGACACATTCTCCACTGTGTGGTGTAGAGTGATCCATCTCTAGATATAGTCTCTCAAGGTTTCATTCAGTTTCTACACACAATTCTGCAACTCTGGTAGACCGGCAGGTCTCTTGCAGGTGCCCTCGAATGTTCTGGTAAACACTCGGGCTAACTCATCCCAACTCAAAATGCTCCCAGGGGCCAACTAATTCAGCCAAGCTCTGGCAGAACCTTCAAGAATCAGAGGGAGGTGCTTCATGGCCACCTCATCGTTGCCGCCGCCGATGTGCACAGCCACTCGGTAATCTTCAAGCCAAGTGTCGGGCTTCGACTCTCCCGTGAACTTGCTGACACCAGTTGCCAATCTGAAGTTGTGGGGGATCTCAGCGGCCCTGATTGCTCTTCCGAAACACTCGGGACCAGACATGTGAACCCTGCTTCCGCTGGGCCTGTCCCTGTCTAGCCCTTATCTGTATGCTCTGCTCCGGTAGACCAAGACCTAAACAAGGACTAACCTTGCATCGAACCCAGGTTCTCTTGGGTCGACTAGAACTCTGCGGTCGTTACCGTATGGACGCTTTTCGTCATACCGCCGGGGCGCGTACAACCCGCCCCTTGGAAGGGGTGAAGGCACTCGACGGTAGTTATCGCGGGCGAACTCACGATCATCTTCTCCATGAAATCTTCCCAAGTGCCGATATTGGCAGTGCTCACGGTCCCTTTGCCTCAACGGTGACCTAGGACTGTGTGCTGACTGAATGGTATCTGCCATTACCGATCAACTATGAATTCTGTTCTGCAACTGGGACACGGCGGAGTTTTGATCTCCTGCTGACGGGAGAAGCGCTCTGATCTGTTCCAAGCCCCTTCCGGCCTCCGACTGAGATGGCTGAATGGACTCTGCAATATGCGCAGTAGCTACGAGATTCTGAATCACCGTACGGAATACCTAAGTTTCCGGTGGAAACAGTTGTCGTGAACACCGACTGGATCCGGGGATCAATCGACGGGCATGCTCGTCGAGAGAATGTTGGAGACTCTCCAAACGAGCCCCTTGGAAGGGGTGAAGGCACTCGACGGTAGTTATCGCGGGCGAACTCACGATCATCTTCTCCATGAAATCTTCCCAAGTGCCGATATTGGCAGTGCTCACGGTCCCTTTGCCTCAACGGTGACCTAGGACTGTGTGCTGATTGAATGGTATCTGCCATTACCGATCAACTATGAATTCTGTTCTGCAACTGGGACACGGCGGAGTTTTGATCTCCTGCTGACGGGAGAAGCGCTCTGATCTGTTCCAAGCCCCTTCCGGCCTCCGACTGAGATGGCTGAATGGACTCTGCAATATGCGCAGTAGCTACGAGATTCTGAATCACCGTACGGAATACCTAAGTTTCCGGTGGAAACAGTTGTCGTGAACACCGACTGGATCCGGGGATCAATCGACGAGCATGCTCGTCGAGAGAATGTTGGAGACTCTCCAAACGAGTGCACTCGCCCAGCGTAGCCAGGCGCACGTCCTCCAAAGCCCAAGCCTCGGCGGTTTCCCCTATGATGGAGGTATGGAGAGCCTCCTCGTTGCGGTGATGCAGCATCTCCCTCTGCTGCGAACGGAGAGCTTGGGGCTGGTACTCCTTGTGGTCGAGCGATGTACCGTCGCCGTCCCTGTTCTCGCCACTGCAACAGAAACCGGGCGGGCCGCGATGAGAGTCGACCATGAGGACCTCTGCCGTGGGGTCACAATTCCTGCTCTCTGAAAGTGTATCTGCTAAGTCAGTCAACGGGTCGACTAGACCGCAATGATATACGTCAGGCTCGATCGCCGCGACTTGGCGGGTGAACGTCTGCCGAGCCACCGCATGCTTCACCCACTGCTGGAGCCATGATCGACCCGACCTCTTGCGGCAGCGTCCAGTGGAGCGAGACGGCGACATGGGCATCGACAGGTACGGGGTCGACGGCTGCCGAAGGAGGATGCCACGGGCACTCGCACAGAAGTGCGACAAACCCCGGATTGGCAGTGCCTCGACGTCGAGGGGGGCCTCCTGGAGCCAGGCCGAGTCGTCGGCGATGAAAGTGAGCGCGCCGAGTCAGAACTCGCGGCCCATGATCAAACTGCAGTCGGAAACCATGTTGATGAAGACTGAAGAAAATGCAACCTCGTCGGAAGTTGCTAAGACGCTTTGCCCCATGGTGGGCGCCAACTGTCGTGGTACTAAGACTGATAGTAAGAGTAGGGGGTACGCATGAGGAGGCAAGGTCCCAGCTACGGCGAGATTGTACGCAAGTGTTTACGAGTTCAGGCCCCTCTCGGAGCAGGTAAAAGCCCTACGTCTCGGTGCCCTGAGGCGGTCGACTGGATTATGATGTGTGTTAAACCCTTGTGCCAGAGGAGGGGGTGGCTTATATAGAGTGCGCCAGGACCCCGGCCATCCCCCTTACAGAGAGTTCAATGTACATAAAGACAAAGAGAGGGCGTTACTGATAACGCCAGCTATAAAGCGCTTTTAATGCCTTTGAAGACTATGGAGTGAATGCTTGACCGTTGCTGTCCTGTGCGATTTCTGGTCTTCAGTAGGTCAAGTGGTTTCTTGTATGGTCGAGTGATATCGGGAAGGAGGGGTACCCGAGTGATATGACTGGTCGAGTGGATTGCACTCGACGTCTTAAATTGGTACACCCTGTTGTCCCTGGGGTGCCTTTGCTTCTAGGGTAGTGACCTTGGGTAGGGCGTATAGGTCAGGACTATGACCCTACCCTAGGTCTATATACTCATCAGGCGCCGCCCCCTGCTAGTCCAATTCGGACCAGCCCATGGGGGGGCACACGGCCACCCCTTGAGGCCCTCTCTCCTTTCCCCTAAAGCCCATTAAGGCCCATTACTCTCCCCGGGGGTTCTCGTAACCTCCCGGTACTACGGAAAATACCCGAAACACTTCGGAACCATTCCGGTGTCCGAATATATCCTTCCAATATATCAATGTTTATGTCTCGACCATTTCGAGACTCCTCGTCATGTCTGTGACCTAATTCAAGACTCCGAACAAACTTCGGTCATCAAAACACATAACTCATAATACAAATCGTCATCGAACGTTAAGCGTGCGGACCCTACGGGTTCGAGAATTATGTAGACATGATCGAGACACATCTTTGATCAATAACCAATAGCGGAACCTGGATGCTCATATTTTTCTCCTACATATTCTACGAAGATCTTTATCGGTCAAACCGCATAACAACATACGTCGTTCCCTTTGTCATCGGTATGTTACTTGCCCGAGATTCGATCATCGGTATCATCATACCTAGTTCAAACTCATTACCGGCAAGTCTCTTTACTCGTTCCATAATACTTCATCCTGCAACTAACTCATTAATCACATTGCTTGCAAGGCTTATAGTGATGAGCATTACCGAGAGGGCCCAGAGATACCTCTCCGAAACACGGAGTGACAAATCCTAATCTTGATCTATGTCAACCCAACAAACACCTTCAGAGACACCTGTAGAGCATCTTTATAATAATCCATTTACGTTGTGACGTTTGATAGCACACAAGGTGTTCCTCCGGTATTCGGGAGTTGCATAATCTCATAGTCTGAGGAACATGTATAAGTCATGAAGAAAGCAGTACCTATGAAACTGTAACAATCATAATGCTAAGCTAACAGATGGCTCTTGTCCATCACATCATTCTCCTAATGATGTCATCCTGTTCATCAAATGACAACACATGTCTATGGTTTGGAAACATAACCATCTTTGATTAACGAGCTAGTCTAGTAGAGGCATACTAGGGACACTATGTTTTGTCTACGTATTCACACATGTACTAAGTTTCCGGTTAATACAATTCTAGCATGAATAATAAACATTTATCATGATATAAGGAAATAAATAATAACTTTATTATTGCCTCTAGGGCATATTTCCTTTAGTTTTTGTGTCGTAGGTATGTACGATTCATGCTAGTGGCCGGTAGCAGCCACGTAAAACTTGCAACAAACAAAGTAGAGGACATCTAATTTGTTTTTGCAGGGCATGTTGTGATGTGATATGGTCAAGACATGATGTGATATAAGATTGTTGTATGAGATGATCATGTTTTGTAAAAGTTATCGGCAACTGGCAGGAGCCATATGGTTGTTGCTTTATTGTATGAAATACAAGCGCTATGTAATTGCTTTACTTTATCACTAAGCGGTAGCGATAGTTGTAGAAGCAATGGTTGGCGAGACGACAATGATGCAACGATGGAGATCAAGGTGTCAAGCCGGTGACAATGGAGATCATGACGTTGCTTCGCTGATGGAGATCATGAGCACAAGATGATGATGGCCATATCATGTCACATATTTTGATTGCATGTCATGCTTATCTTTTATGCATCTTATTTTGCTTAGTACGGCGGTAGCATTATAAGATGATCCCTTACTAAATTTGAAGGTATAAGTGTTCTCCCCGAGTATGCACCGTTGCGAAAGTTCTTCGTGCTGAGACACCACATGATGATTGGGTGTCATTCAACCTGGCAATCGGGTCGTGTTTGGATGGGTCAACCTCACCTAAACCCATGCCCGAAATAATTATCGGGTTTACCAACAACCCACGACCCTACCCATGGGTAGGAAGTTAGACCCATGCCCGAACCCGCCGAGTGACCTGACCCGATGGGGCACCCATCGTGCACAAGATGTACTTAAACTTTTTTATTGTAATTCAATTATTTCAATGAAATCTTGGGGAAAGATTACTTCAGTGGCCAATAGGATTTCGTCGCGTCAAATAGCAGATGCACAAGGAGGCAGCTGGCAGCAGCTGTGTTTTATAGAGTCGCCGGTGCCTCGTTTTCCCGTAGCTAACCGAGGTGGTACTAAACTATAGCACTGCAAGAACAGCGACACTATGTGTTGTATGGGCCACTGGCGGTGCCTGGGTTGGGGCCGGCTGCTTATCTTTTGCAAACGTGAAGCCCATAGCCTTGTTTCCATTGTTGGTATGACTAACCTACTTTGACAGTACATGGACACATCACACATTGGCCTAGTTCCTTTTTCATCTTCTGTGCTAGTAGTATCTATCTATGTAAAAAATAATTAGTGCACAAAATTTAGACCATTTTATGTATGTGTATATGTCTATATGCACCACATGGTAGGCTAATTGGGTTGCCCATTGGGTAACCCATGGGCGTAGACTTATACCCATACCCGACCCACCACTAATCGGGTTGCCCATGGATCGTACCCATGGGCAAACATGACGACCCATACCCTACCCATTCGGGTCGGGTGCCCATGGGTGAGCGTGCCCATGGGTCAGATTGCGAGGTTGAGGTGTGATAAGCTCTACGTTCAAATACAACAGATACAAGCTAGATTTGCACACGCGGAATACTTGGGTTAAACTTGACGAGCCTAGCATATACAGATATGGCCTCAGAACACTAGAGACCGAAAGGTTGAATGTGAATCATATAGTAGATATGATCAACATAGTGATGTTCACCATTCAAGACTACTCCATCTCATGTGATGATTGGACATGGTTTAGTTGATTTGGATCACGTATCATTTAGATGACTAGAGGGATGTCTATCTAAGTGGGATTTCTTAAGTAATATGATTAATTGAACTTAATTTATCATGAACTTAGTCCTGATAGTTTTTTGCATATCTATGTTGTAGATCAATGGCCCGTGCTACCGTTCCTTTGAATTTTAATGCGTTCCTAGAGCAAGCTAAGTTGAAAGATGATGGCAGCAACTACACGGACTGGGTTCGTAACTTGAGGATTATCCTCATTGCTGCATAGAAGGATTATGTCCTTGATGCACCACTCGGTGTACCACCTGCCCCAGCAACTGTAGACACTGTGAATGACTGGCAGTCATGTGTTGATGACTACTCGTTAGTTCAGTGTGCCATGCTTTACAACTTAGAATCGGGACTTCAAAGATGTTTTGAACGTCATGGACCATATGAGATGTTCCAGGAGTTGAGGTTAATATATCAAGCAAATGCTCAAGTTGAGATATGAAGTCTCCAACAAGTTCTATAACTGCAAGATGGAGGAGAACAGTTCTGTTAGTGAGCACATACTCAAAATGTCTGGGTACCATAATCACTTGACTCAGTTGGGAGTTAATGTTCCAGATGATTGTGTCATTGACAGAGTTCTTCAATCACTGCCACCAAGCTACAAAGGCTTCATGATGAACTACAATATGCAAGGGATGAATAAGACTATCCCCGAGCTCTTTGCAATGCTAAAGGCCGCGGAGGTAGAAATCAAGAAGGAGCATCAAGTGTTGATGGTTAACAAGACCACTAGTTTCAATAAAAAGGGCAAGGGTAAAAAGAAGGGGAACTTCAAAAAGACTGACAAGCAAGTTTTCACTCCCGGGAAGAAACCCTAGTTTGGACCCAAGCCTGAAACTGAGTGCTTCTACTGTAAAGGGACTGGTCACTAGAAGCGGAACTACCCCAAGTATTTGGCGGATAAGAAGGATGGCAAGGTGAACAAAGGTATATTTGATATACATGTTATTGATGTGTACCTTACTAATTCTTGTAGTAGTGCCTGAGTATTTGATACCTGTTCAGTTGCTCATATTTGTAATTTGAAATAGGGACTACGGATTAAGCGAAGATTACCTAAGGACGAGGTGACGATGTGCGTCAGAAATGGTTCCAAGGTTGATGTGATCGCCATCGGCACGCTACCTCTACATCTACCTTCGGGATTAGTTTTAGACCTGAATAATTGTTATTTGGTGCCAGCGTTGAGCATGAACATTATATCTGGATCTTGTTTAGTGCGAGACGGATATTCATTAAAATCATAGAATAATGGTTGTTCTATTTATACGAGTAATATATTTTATGGTCATGCACCTGAAAGTGCAACTATCCCTAGGTGGTTTTGGTAATTCATAACAACATATAACTCATTGAGCTAATGGTATTCCAAGACTATTATTTCAGGAAAGCTCAATGAATGGCATGGCATAGATGATGAAAGTGGATCCCTCAAAATACTAAGGACAAAGGATTGGCTCAAGCTCAAAAGCTCAAGACTCTTCATTTTACATTTTAGTGATCCAAGATCACATTGAGTCTATAGGAAAAGCCAATACTATCAAGAAGGGATAAGGTGTTGCTTAATGAGCCTCTTGCTTCATGTGCTTAGTGATATGCTCCAAAAACCCTCAACTACTTTCCCACATCCTCATATGACCTAAACCCAAAGCCAAAATCGGTCACACCGATTCTTTCTATCCGGCGCCACCGATTCCAAAAGTCATAGCCACTGCCACAAACCCTAAGCAAATCGGTCCTACCGATAGGGATCTCGGTCTCACCGAGATGGGATTGTAATCTCTCTGTTTCCCTTCGTAACGTTTCAGTCTAACCGAAGTGAGCGATCGGTCCCACCGAGATTGCAATGTAAACTCTCTGTTTCCTTTTTGTAACATTTCCATCTCACTGAAAAGAGCAAATCGGTCCCATCGAGTTTACCTGACCAACTCTCTGGAAAGCTTATTACCAAAATCGGTTTCACCGAGTTTGTGTAATCGGTCTCACCGAGATTACGTTATGCCCTAACCCTAACCGAATTGGTCTCACCGAGATGCATGTCAGTCCCACCGAAAATCACTAACAGTCACTAGGTTTACTAAATCGGTCCGACCGAGTTTAACGATTCGGTCCCACCGAGTTTGGTAAATTGTGTGTAACGGTTAGATTTTGTGTCGAGGATATATATACCCCTCTACCTCCTCTTCATTCGTGGAGAGAGCCATCAGAATGAACCTACACTTCCAACTTACCATTTCTAAGAGAGAACCACCTACTCATGTGTTGAGGCCAAGATATTCCATTCCTACCATATGAATGTTGATCTCTAGCCTTCCCCAAGTTGCTTTCCACTCAAACCCTCTTTCCACCAGATCCAAAACCTATGAGAGAGAGAGTTGAGTGTTGGGGAGACTATCATTTGAAGCACAAGAGCAAGGAGTTCATTATCAACGCACCATTTGTTACTTCTTGGAGAGTGGTGTCTCCTAGATTGGCTAGGTGTCACTTGGGAGCCTCCGACAAGATTGTGGAGTTGAACCAAGGAGTTTGTAAGGCAAGGAGATCGCCTACTTCGTGAAGATCTACCGCTAGTGAGGCAAGTCCTTCGTGGGCGACGGCCATGGTGGGATAGACAAGGTTGCTTCTTCGTGGACCCTTCGTGGGTGGAGCCATCTATGGACTCGCGCAGCCGTTACCCTTCGTGGGTTGAAGTCTCCATCAACGTGGATGTATGATAGCACCACCTATCGGAACCACGCCAAAAACATCCGTGTCTCCAATTGTGTTTGAATCCTCCAAACCCTTCCCTTTACTTTCTTGCAAGTTGCATGCTTTAATTTCCGCTGCCTACACACTCTTTGCATGCTTGCTTGAATTGTATGATGATTACTTGACTTGTCCTAAAATAGCTAAAATCTGCCAAACTCTAAAATTGGGAAAAGGTTAAGTTTTTATTGGTCAAGTAGTCTAATCACCCCCCCTCTAGACATACTTCAAGGTCCTACAAGTGGTATCAGAGCATTGGTCTCCATTTGCTTTGATTTCCATAGCTTTTGGTGGTCATAGCCTTGGTTTCACAACCTAGGAGAGTATGGCGTCTAGCGAGGGAAATTATCACCGTAGAGGTCCTTACTTTGATGGTACTAATTTTGCTAGTTGGAAGCATTAGATGAAAATGCATATTCTTGGACATAACCCCGTCGTTTGGGCAATTATTTGTATTGGCTTGCAAGGTGAATTCTTTGATGGGAGAGAACCGAACCGTGAAGTGAATGCGGAAGAATTGAAGATGCTGCAATACAACGCTCAAGCATGTGACATCATCTTCAACGGATTGTGCCCCGAAGAATTCAACAAAATTAGCCGTCTTGAGAATGCAAAGGAAATTTGGGATACTTTGATTGATATGCACGAAGGTACCGAGTCCGTCAAGGAATCTAAGTTGGATGTGCTCCAAAGTCAGCTTGACAAGTTCAAAATGAAGGATGGTGAAGGTGTCGCTGAAATGTACTCTAGGCTTGATCTTATCACAAATGAGATTGCCGGCTTAGGGAGTGAAGAGATGACCGACAAATTCATCATCAAGAAAATCCTAAGAGCATTGGATGGAAAGTATGATACCATGTGCACATTGATCCAAATGATGCCAAACTACAAAGATCTCAAGCCAACGGAAGTCATTGGAAGGGTTGTTGCTCATGAGATGTCACTCAAGGATAAGGAGGAACTTCACAACAAGTCAAGTGGTGCATACAAAGCCTCAAGTGAAGCCCCCACATCATCAAGTGAGAAACCAACCTTCAATGAAGAATTGAACTTAATGGTGAAGAACTTCAACAAATTCTACAAAAGTAGAAGCAAAGAAAGAAGCTCCAAGTGAAGGTCTTACAATGACAAGAGATCTTCTAGTCGAGAGCGCAATTGCTACAATTGTGGGAGACCCGGACACTACTCCAATGAGTGTACGGCACCCTACAAAAGAAGAGAAGATTCTCCAAGAAGAAGGAGCAAAAGAGAAGAATCACCACCAAGAGAGAGGAGGAGTAGAGATGATCGTTATGAACGAAGACCCTCACGGAGAAGTAAGGATTCGGAAAGAAAGGACAAGTCATCAAGGAGCTACACAAAACAAAGACATCAAGCTCATGTTGGTGAATGGGTTTCCGGCTCTGACTCCGACAATCACTCCGAGAGAAGCTATCACTCCGACTCCGAATATACTCAAGACGAAGGTGTTGCCGGTCTAGCACTTGTGTCAACCAACTCCTATGACATATTTGACTCACCAAATGAAGGTGTTGGAAGATGCTTCATGGCCAAAGGTCCAAAGGTAACACATCCCGAGTATGTTGATTTTAATAGTGATGAAGATGACTTGCTTGTGGATGATGATATACTATGATGAAACGTCAATTAATCATGCTAATCAAACAAATGACAATGATAAGGAGAAAATTGAGCTTCTAACTAAAGAACTAAACACTCTTAAGTTGGCTCATGAAACTATCTTCGAAGATCATCGAGAACTTTTAAGGGCTCATGAGAAGTTACGCTTTGAAAAGCTCAATCTTGAGCAAGAGCATGAGTTCTTAAAGGAAATCAATGATGATCTCCGCAAGAAAAGTTCTTCTTACATTGCCAAGCATTTACTCTTATCTACTTACATGCCTCAAGCCAAGTCTAGTAACAAGAACAAGAAAGATACTTCCTCTAGTAGTAACAATAATAATGTCAAATCCAATGTTGTTGCTTCTAGTAGTTCTCTTGATTCCACTAATGATTCTCTTAGCCAAGTTACACTTGAGCAAGAAAATAGTTTATTGAAGGGAATTATAGAGAAAGGTGTTTACAAGAGCCTTGCTGGGAGTAAGCAATTCGAGGAAATTGTACGCAAGCAAGGAAGGCACCGGAAGAATCAAGGTGTTGGTTTTGAACGAAAGTTCAACGCCAATGGAGTTGAGTGGGAAGAAGATCAATACCCCAAGACAAAGTTTGTTCCTCAACAAGAGAAGTATGATCCTACTTCCTTCAAGGGGACACAAGCTCAAGATGATCTTCCACCACAAGACCACAAGAACAAAGGCAAGGACAAGCTTCAAGAAGAGATTGATGCATTTGAAGAAGCACCTAAAGCCTCGTTCAAGTGGTTCCCCAAGACTACGTCAAGTTCTACTTCATCAAGTACAACTACAACTCCAAGGATTCCCATCAAGATGATGTGGATCCCGAAGAAGAAGAACTAGAGAGTTCTTGAGGGTGACTCCGCCAACATTCTTCACTCATATCATTTTGGCAAGAACAAGTGCAATCAACTTTCACATCTTGCACTAGTTCAAGGAGTCACAAACCCTCATGTTGGTAAGGCAAGGGACAAGGTAACCTAATGTTTTCATGGACATCATCTTGTGTGTGCATCACTCTATGTCTATGGATATTCTTGTTTGTTCCTTGTGGGACTAACCCATGTAGGCAAGTTGAAAGTGCAACTCACTCCAAAGGATTGCTCCAAATGATCTACATCAACATTGAGCATCTACATCTTCAACACCTACATGAAGTCATCATCGACAAAACCCAAGGTTAGTTCATCCCTCTAAGGGGGGATCTCACATCTAGGGGGAGCTTAACTCTAAGAATTGAGTCAAAGCAACTCTAATGGTGTGAACACATTAATGCATTATGTAAAAGTGGTAACCCCACTTGAGCTTAAACGATGAGTATGACCTATGATCAAATGTTCTCATTTGACTCCTAAGTCAATATACTCATATATAGATGACCTAGTCATCGCCAATTGCTTGATAGATGCTAAAATTGGTTGTGCATGCTTTGCCACATATTTCAATTGCCATCTTATTGTGTGAGCGTGTTGGTGCATATTTTACTCATTCAAGGACATCCACTTGTTGTTTTGTTTGTTTGGATTCTTTTCTTTGTGCCAAGTGGATGGACAAGAATGCCTAAGAACCTTCTTTAGCTATCTATGCTTTTCTCGTCTCAAACTCTATTCATGCTACATCACAAAATTTGATCAAGTCAGATTCGAACCACTCTGTGTGAGGAGCACTCGGAGTCCCCGATTCGTCATAGACTTAAACTTCCAAAACCTCTTAGTGATTCTCGGTCTGACCGATCCTTCCATTTCTGTCCTACCGAGATCATCAAGTTGATCTGAGTTTTCAATCTCGGTGCAACCGATTTGAACTTTTCGGTCTCACCGATTTGCTGTAACTGAACACAGTTATGCATCTCGATGCCACCGAGTTGTTCCACTCGGTCACACCGACAGGGTTGAGCTATATATATAGCCACGGGCAAAAATTTGGAAATTTCTCCGAAACCCTTCGCCCGCGCAACATCTCGCTCTGCCATCGTGGTCTCTGGATCGTCTCCTCATTGCCAGCAGCCTCCTGTCGCTGGTCTCCGCCGCCATCAACGAATTTTGTCCCCGCCGTTGCCGCCGTAGCAAGTCCACCGCCAAGTTAGGGTATGGACTTAATCTTTGTGCTATCCACGTCTGATTGCTGGCACATTGTTTTCATATTGATTCTTGCCATGATTGAAACTCTTCTATCCAGCCAAAGTAGTTCGTAGATTAGACGTGATTCAAATTTTGAGGTTTAGGTTCCCGCCGAAACCATCTCAGACCCACCGAGTTGAAAAACTCAGTCTCACCATTTTGGCTTATGCCATTGCACTAGTGACTCTCGGTCTGACCGAGAATTACTAATCGGTGCAACTGATTTGAGGATTCTGTGAAACCCTAGCAGTCTCGGTACCACCGAACTAAAACTCAGTCCAACCGAGATCATCATTTTAGGTTCCAAACCTGCTTCGGTATCACCGAGTTTGAAAATCGGTGGATCCGAAATGCTTTCTGTGGAAAACTAAGACTGAACTTTTGAGTCATTCTTTTGCAAAAACCTTTGCATTTTGTGATGCTCATCTTTTCTATCTCATCTATAACTCTTCACAGGGTCAGCAGTCAGCTTTTGCAATATGTCTGATCAAAGTGACAGCCAGAACAGGTCAGAAGAGCAGATGGACTTGAGTGAGGGCACTAGTCCCTCAACTTCAGATGAAGGGAGCAGAAGTACTCCTAGCAATTTGCCTAAGGCTGCAACTAGGCAAAGGAGGAAAAGAACTTCAGATTCAGAGGATGAAGATTACAAAGCTGAGGAAGATGAGGCTACTTCCAAGAAAGTGGTGCTCAAGAAGGAATATGGCTCAGCAAAGGATATAAAGCCAGGCATGAAGATTAAAAGGCCTGCAAGAAGGCAACCTGTGCCCAAGGCCAGAGCATCAACTCAACTGCCTGAAAATCCTGATCCCAAAGAGCCAGCTGATGAAAGCAAGAAGAGGAAGGAAAGGGTCAAGAAGACCATGGCCAGAGTTGTTGGGTAACCTTCCATGATGGAAGAGGAAGAGCTTTCTGCACCAGCACCAAAGGCACCAAAGCTTATGGGTGATGCTATTAAATCTAGGGCTGCAACATCTAAGCCCAAGGAAGCACCCAAAGCTGCCCCAAGGCCAAGTCTGCACCAAAGAGGAATACCAGGAGTATTCCAGCTACTGAGAAGAACAAGGCCCCAGTGCCTGAGGTTGCTGGGGAGGAAGATGAAGAAGGACAGGTTCTAAGGAAGCTCAAGCCAAAGATACCAAATCACAATGATGCCCATCCTGTGGCTGAGGACATGACCATCAGAAAAGACTCAGGATTGAGGATATGGAGGATGGCAGATCCATATGCCACAAGGAGAAGAACTGTTGTTGATTACAGGTTCCATACAAAGGAACAGCAGGACTTCTATGAGACAATCTTATTGGACAAGAAGCCCATAGTCTGTGACATGAGGTGGGTTGACTGGAAATTCATCAAGGAAAATGAACAGCACTATCCTGGAGTGCAAGACAGCTTTGTTGCTTGTGGAGTTGCAGATTTTGTTGGGCAAAAGCTCACAAATTGGAATGATGAACTTATCATGCAATTCTACTCCACAGCACATTTTTACCCAGATGGAAGAATTGTTTGGATGTCTGAAGGTACAAGGTACCAATCCACTATAGAAGAATGGGCAAAACTGATAAATGCCCCAAAGGAAAATGATGATGATCTGGATGTATATGCCAAGAAGAAAATGGGACATAATACCATGGCACACATGTACAAGGAGATCCCAGACAAAGCCCTAGAGACTTTCACTTTTGGATCAGTTCACTTTCTGCTGTCAGGGTTGCCAACTATCAATTGGATTCTGAGGCACACTCTGTTGCCCAAGTCAGGTGACCACAACATGATCAGAGGGCATGCCATCAATATGTTGCATTTATTTGATGTGCCACAAAAATTCGAAGTCATGAGCCTTATAGTTGAAACCATAAAGAGGGCTGCAGCAGATCATAAGAGGAGCTGCTGATATGCCCCTCAGATTCAGGAATTGATCAACTCAAAGATGGGAAGTGACAAATATCAGTTGGATAAGGAACACTTTCCACTTTATTCAGACTTTGAGGACAATGAGGTTGTCATGAATGAAGATGATCCACAATCATCAGTTCAAGCTCAAGAGAAGAAGGAGAAGGCAAGGAAGGAGAAGGCTGCCAAGATGCCAACGCAAGAGGAGGCATCTGAGTATTTCTTGAAAACCAAACATGAGCAGCTTGGTTACTTGATAGCATCATCTCTGAGGATTGAGAAGGGGTTGGCCACCCTAACTCAAAACCGGGAGAGCTTGGAAAGAATCATGGAACAAAAATCCTATGATCTAGATGTCAAGGTAACTGAGATTCAGTCAGTTGTGGAGCACCTGTAGGATGACATGCAGGAGAGGAAGGGCAAGACTACCACAAATGTGTTTGCCAAAGTGCCCAGAGCCCAAAGGTCAGTAGCAGTGCCAATGACAGACACTAGAGCAACAACTTCAGCACCAGCCACTGCCCCTACAGTTCCAGTGCAACCAGCTCCAGCACCAACTCCTCCAGCTCCATCCACTTCAACTGAAGCCTTCATCCAAGGAGCCATCTCTACACCACCACCAGAAGATCAAGCCTGAGAGTCGATCTAGCACTATGCATTTTCTATGAACTTTTTGGTAACTTGTTGCCAAAGGGGGAGAAAAATGTATAGATCATAGGCTTCGAGAGAGAGTGTTGCTTTTGTTATCTCTTGCTTTATTTGGTGGTTTTTCAATCTTTGTTTGCTTTTGGTTGAGATACTATGCTTGTGAGACATTGATGATCATGTGTTTGTGTTGGGAAACGTAGTAATTTCAAAAAAATTCCTATGCACACACAAGATCATGGTGATGCATAGCAACAAGAGGGGAGAGTAATGTCCACGTACCCTCGTAGACCGTAAGCGGAAGCGTTATGACAACGCGGTTGATGTAGTCGTACGTCTTCACGATCCGACCGATCCAAGTACCGAACGTATGGCACTTCCGAGTTCAGCACACGTTCAGCTCGATGACAATCCCGGACTCCGATCCAGCAAAGTGTCGGGGATGAGTTCCGTCAGCACGACGGCGTGGTGACGATGATGATGTTCTACCGGCACAGGGCTTTGCCTAAACTCCGCGACGATATGACCGAGGTGGAATATGGTGGAGGGGGCACCGCACACGGCTAAGGAACGATCACGTAGATCAACTTGTGTGTCCTAGGGTGCCCCCCTGCCCCCGTATATAAAGGAGGGAGGGGGAGGTGTGGCCGGCCCCCAAGGGGTGCGCCTGGAGGAGTCCTACTCCCACCGGGAGTAGGACTCCCCCCTCTTGCCTTGGTGGAGAAGGAAAGGGGGGAGGGGAAAGAGGAAAGGGGGCGCCGCCCCCCCCCCCTCCTTGTCCTATTCGGACTAGGGGGGAGGGGGCGTGCGGCCTGCCCTGGCCGGCCCTCCTCTTCTCCCTCATGGCCCATGTAGGCCCAATAACCCCCGGGGGGTTCCGGTAACCCCCCGGTACTCCGAAAAAATCCCGGTTTCTCCCGGAACATTTCCGATATCCAAATATAGGCTTCCAATATATCAATCTTTATGTCTCGACCATTTCGAGACTCCTCGTCATGTCCTGGATCACATCCGGGACTCCGAACAACTTTCGGTACATCAAAATATATAAACTCATAATAAAACTGTCATCGTAACGTTAAGCGTGCGGACCCTACGGGTTTGAGAACTATGTAGACATGACCTAAAACTATTCTCGGTCAATAACCAATAGCGGAACCTGGATGCTCATATTGGCTCCTACATATTCTACGAAGATCTTTTATCGGTCAAACTGCATAACAACATACGTTGTTCTTTTTGTCATCGGCATGTTACTTGCCGGAGATTCGATCGTCGGTATCTAATACCTAGTTCAATATCATTACTGACAAGTCTCTTTTACTCGTTACGTAATGCATCATTCCGTAACTAACTCATTAGCTACATTGCTTGCAAGGCTTATAGTGATGTGCATTACCGAGAGGGCCCAGAGATACCTCTCCGACAATCGGAGTGACAAAACCTAATCTCAAAATACGTCAACCCAACATGTACCTTTAGAGACACCTGTAGTATTCCTTTATAATCACCCAGTTACGTTATGACGTTTGGTAGCACCCAAAGTGTTCCTTCGGTAAACGGGAGTTGCATAATCTCATAGTTACAGGAACATGTATAAGTCATGAAGAAAGCAATAGCAATATACTAAATGATTAAGTGCTAGGCTAACAGAATGGGTCATGTCAATCACATCATTCTCCTAATGATGTGATCCCATTAATCAAATGACAACACATGTCTATGGTTAGGAAACATAACCATCTTTGATTAATGAGCTAGTCAAGTAGAGGCATACTAGTGACTATATGTTTGTCTATGTATTCACACATGTATCATGTTTTCCGTTAATACAATTCTAGCATGAATAATAAACATTTATCATGAAATAAGGAAATAAATAATAACTTTATTATTGCCTCTAGGGCATATTTCCTTCAGTTTGATCATAAGCTACACTTATGCATGCTTGATATTATCCTATCTATCTTATGTGATCACTCACTATGCTTGGTGATGAGTGCATGTATTCATTGTTTATTATTTTGAGCGCTCCACCAAGATGTATGTGACATGGAAGAGTAACCCATGAGCCTAATTCATTGTGCATTTGTAGTCCAAAGCAAATCTAAAACTATGCACAAATTTAGGGGGAGCTCTTGCTTATCACATACTTCTCAAAGCGACGATGTTATTTAAATTTTATTATCATTTGTCGAAGCTTTGATCTATATGTTGTCATCAATTACCAAAAAGGGGGAGATTGAAAGTGCAACTATCTCTAGGTGGTTTTGGTAATTCATAACAACATATAGCTCATTGAGCTAATGCTATTCCAAGACTATTATTTCAGGAAAGCTCAATGAATGGCATGGCATGGATGATGAAAGTGGATCCCTCAAAATACTAAGGACAAAGGATTGGCTCAAGCTCAAAAGCTCAAGACTCTTCATTTTACATTTTAGTGATCCAAGATCACATTGAGTCTATAGGAAAAGCCAATACTATCAAGAAGGGATGAGGTGTTGCTTAATGAGCTTCTTGCTTCATGTGCTTAGTGATATGCTCCAAAAACCCTCAACTACTTTCCCACATCCTCATATGACCTAAACCCAAAGCCAAAATCGGTCACACCAATTCTTTCTATCCGGCGCCACCAATTCCAAAAGTCATAGCCACTGCCACAAACCCTAAGCAAATCGGTCCTATCGATAGGGATCTCGGTCTCACCGAGATGGGATTGTAATATCTCTATTTCCCTTCATAACGTTTCGGTCTAACCGAAGTGAGCGATCGGTCCCACCGAGATTGCAATGTAAACTCTCTGTTTCCTTTTTGTAACATTTCGGTCTCACCGAAAAGAGCAAATCGGTCCCACCGAGTTTACCTGACCAACTCTCTGGAAAGCTTATTACCAAAATCGGTTTCACTGAGTTTGTGTAATCGGCCTCACCGAGATTACGTTATGCCCTAACCCTAACCGAATCGGTCTCACCGAGATGCATGTCAGTCCCACCGAAAATCACTAACGGTCACTAGGTTTACTAAATCGGTCCGATCGAGTTTAACGATTCGGTCCCACCAAGTTTGGTAAATTGTGTGTAACGGTTAGATTTTGTGTGGAGGCTATATATACCCCTCCACCTCTTCATTCGTGGAGAGAGCCATTAGAACAAACCTACACTTCCAACTTACCATTTCTGAGAGAGAACCACCTACTCATGTGTTGAGGCCAAGATATTCCATTCCTACCATATGAATCTTGATCTCTAGCCTTCCCCAAGTTGCTTTCCACTCAAACCCTCTTTCCACCAGATCCAAAACCTATGAGAGAGAGTTGAGTGTTGGGGAGACTATCATTTGAAGCACAAGAGCAAGGAGTTCATTATCAATGCACCATTTGTTACTTCTTGGAGAGTGGTGTCTCCTAGATTGGCTAGGTGTCACTTGGGAGCCTTCGACAAGATTGTGGAGTTGAACCAAGGAGTTTGTAAGGGCAAGGAGATCGCCTACTTCATGAAGATCTACCGCTAGTGAGGCAAGTCCTTCATGAACGACGGCCATGGTGGGATAGACAAGGTTGCTTCTTCGTGGACCCTTCGTGGGTGGAGCCCTCCGTGGACTCGCGCAGCCGTTACCCTTCGTGGGTTGAAGTCTCCATCAATGTGGATGTACGATAGCACCACCTATCAGAACCACGCCAAAAACATCTGTGTCTCCAATTGCGTTTGAATCCTCCAAACCCTTCCCTTTAATTTCTTGCAAGTTGCATGCTTTAATTTCCGCTGCCTACACACTCTTTGCATGCTTGCTTGAATTGTATGATGATTGCTTGACTTGTCCTAAAATAGCTAAAATCTGCCAAACTCTAAAATTGGGAAAAGGTTAAGTTTTTATTGGTCAAGTAGTCTAATCACCCCCCTCTAGACATACTTCAAGGTCCTACAGCACCCTTGAAGAGTGGTCTATTTCTATTGAATCTTGATCGTAATGATATACATATTCATAATATTGATGCCAAAAAATGCAAAGTTGATAATGATAGTGCAACATATTTGTGGCACTGCCGTTTGGGTCATATCGGTGTAAAGCGCATGAAGAAACTCCATAAATATGGACTTTTCGAATCACTTGATTATGAATCATTTGATACTTGTGAGCCGTACCTTATGGGCAAGATGACTAAAACTCCATTCTCTGGAACAATGGAACGAGCTACTGACTTATTGGAAATAATATATACCGATGTATGCGGTCCAATGACTGTTGATGCTCATGGAGGGTATTGTTATTTTCTGACCTTCATAGATGATTTGAGCAGATATGGGTATATCTACTTAATGAAACACAAGTCTGAAACATTTGAAAAGTTCAAAGAATTTCAGAGTGAAGTGGAGAATCATCGTAACAAGAAAATAAAGTTTCTATGATTTGATCGTGGAGGAGAATATTTGAGTTATGAGTTTGGCCTTCATTTAAAACAATGTGGAATAGTTTCACAACTCACGCCACCTGGAACACCACAGCATAATGGTGTGTCCGAACATCATAACCGCACTTTATTGGGTATGGTGCGATCTATGATGTCTCTTACTGATTTACCACTATTGTTTTGGAGTTATGCATTAGAGACAGCTGCATTCACTTTAAACAGGACACTGTCAAAATCCGTTGAGATGACACTGTATGAACCGTGGTTTGGTAGCAAACCTAAGCTGTTGTTTCTTAAAGTTTGGGGATGCGATGCTTATGTCAAAAGGCTTTAGCCCGATAAGATCGAACCCAAATCGGAGAAATGTGTCTTCATAGGATACCCTAAGGAAACAATTGGGTACACCTTCTAACACAAGTCCGAAGGCAAAATATTTGTTGCTAAGAACGAAACCTTTATAGAGAAGGAGTTTCTCTCTCGAAAGAAGTGAGTGGGAGGAAAGTAGAACTTGATGAGGTAATTGTACCTGCTCTCAATTTGGAAGGTAAATCATCCGAGAAATTTGTTCACGTGATGCCTACACCAATTGGAGAGGAAGCTAATGATAGAGATCATGAAACTTCAGATCAAGTTACTACAGAACCTCGTACGTCTGGCAGAGCACGATCCGCACCAGAGTGGTACGGTAATCCTATTCTGGAAGTCATGTTACTTGACCATGACGAACTTATGAACTATGAAGAAGCTATGATGAGCTCAGATTCCAATAAATGGCTTGAGGCCATGAAATCTGAGATAGGATCCATGTATGAGAACAAAGTGTGGACTTTGGTGGATCTGCCCGATGATTGGCGACCCATAGAGAATAAATGGATCTTGAAAGAAGAAGACTAATGCTGATGGTAATGTTACTGTCTATAAAGCTCGACTTCTTGCAAAGGGTTTTCGACAAGTTCAAGGAGTTGACTACGATGAGACATTCTCACCTGTAGCGATGCTTAAGTTTGTCCGAATCATGTTAGCAATTGCCGCATTTTATGATTACGAAATCTGGCAAATGGATGTCAAAACTGCATTCCTTAATGGATTTCTTAAAGAAGAGTTGTATGTGATGCAACCAAAAGGTTTTGTCGATCCTAAAGGTGCTAACAAAGTGTGCAAGCTCCAGCGATCCATTTATGGACTGGTGCAAGCATCTCGGAGTTGGAATACGCTTTTGATGAGGTGATCAAAGCATATGGTTTTATATAGACTTTTGGAGAAGCCTGTGTTTACAAGAAAGTGAGTGGGAGCTCTATAGCATTTCTAATATTATATGTGGATGACATATTGTTGATTGGAAATGAAGTAGAATTTCTGGATAGCATAAAAGGATACTTGAACAAGAGTTTTTCAATGAAAGACCTTGATGAAGATGCTTACATATTAGGCATCAAGATCTATAGAGATAGATCAAGACGCTTGATAGGACTTTCACAAAGCACATACCGTGACAAAGTTTTGAAGAAGTTCAGAATGGATCAGTCAAAGAAAGGGTGTGTGCATGTGTTACAAGGTGTGAAGTTGAGTCAGACTCAATGCCTGACCACTGCAGAAGATAGAGAGAAAATGAAAGGCATTCCCTATGCTTCAGCCATAGGTTCTATCATGTATGTTATGTTGTGTACCAGACATGATGTGTGCCTTGCTATAAGTTTAGAAGGGAGGTACCAAAGTAATCCAGGAGTGGATCACTGGATAATGGTCAAGAACATCCTGAAGTACCTGAAAAGGACTAGGGATATGTTTCTCGTTTATGGAGGTGAGAAAGAGCTTGTCGTAAATGGTTACGTCGATGCTAGCTTTGACACTGATCCGAATGACTCTAAGTCACAATCCGGATACGTATTTTTATTGAATGGTGGAGCTGTCAGTTGGTGCAGTTCCAAGAAGAGCATCGTGGCGGAATCTACGTGTGAACCGGAGTACATAGCTGCTTCGGAAGCAGCAAATGAAGGAGTCTAGATGAAGTAGTTCATATCCGATCTAGGTGTAATACCTAGTGCATCAGGTCCAATGAAAATCTTTTGTGACAATACTGGAGCAATTGCCTTGGCGAAGGAATCCAGATTTCACAAAAAAGACCAAACACATCCAAAGACGCTTCAACTCCATCCAAGATTTGGTCAAGGAGGGTGACATAGAGATTTGCAAAATACATACGGATCTGAATGTTGCAGACCCGTTGACTAAGCCTCTTCCACGAGCAAAACATGATCAACACCAAGACTCCATGGGTATTAGATTCATTACAATGTAATCTAGATTATTGACTCTAGTGCAAGTGGGAGACTGAAGGAAATATGCCCTAGAGGCAATAATAAAGTTGTTATTTTATATTTCCTTATTCATGATAAATGTTTATTATTCATGCTAGAATTGTATTAACCGGAAACTTGATACATGTGTGGATACATAGACAAAACAACGTGTCCCTAGTATGCCTCTACTAGACTAGCTCGTTGATCAAAAGATGGTTAAGTTTCCTAGCCATGGACATGAGTTGTCATTTGATAACGGGATCACATCATTAGTAGAATGATGTGATGGACAAGACCCAACCATTAGCTTAGCATAATGATCGTTCAGTTTTATTGCTACTGCTTTCTTCATATCCTATATTTATTCCTCCGACTATGAGATTATGCAACTCCCGGACATCGGAGGAATGCCTTTTGTGCTATCAAACATCACAACGTAATTGGGTGATTATAAAGATGCTCTACAGGTATCTCCGAAGGTGTTTGTTGGGTTGGCATAGATCGAGATTAGGTTTTGTCACTCCGAGTATAGGGGAGGTATCTCTGGGCCCTCTCGATAATGCACATCATATGAAGCCTTGCAAGCAATGTGACTAATGAGTTAGTTATGGGATGATGCACTACGGAACGAGTAAAGAGACTTGCCGGTAACAAGATTGAACTAGGTAAGGAGATACCACGATCGAATCTCGGGCAAGTAACATACCGATGACAAGGGGAATAACTATATTGACATTGCGGTTCGACCGACAAAGATCTTCATAGAATATGTGGGAACCAATATGAGAATCCAGGTTTCGCTATTGGTTATTGACCGGAGAGGTGTCTCGATCATGTCTACATAGTTCTCGAACCCGTAGGGTCCGCACGCTTAACATTCAATGACGATTGGTATTATATGAGTTATGTGTTTTGGTGACCGAAGGTTGTTCGGCATCCTGAATGAGATTACGGACATGACGAGGAGTCTCGAAATGGTCGAGAGGTAAATATTGATATATTGAAAGGTTACATTTGGACACCAGAATGGTTTCAGGAAGTTTCGGATAAGTTTCGGAATACTGGGAGGTTACCGGAACCCCACCGGGAAAGTTAATGGGCCACATGGGCCTTAGTGGGAAGAGAGGGCCGGCCATAGGAGGCGGCGCCCCCTCCCCCCTTGCCAATCCGAATTGGACAAGGGGTGGGGGCGGCGCCCCCCTTTCCCTCTCCTACTCCCTTCTCTTTCCCCCTTTGCTACTCTGGAAAGAAGGAAAGGGGGGGCGAATCCTACTAGGAGTGGAGTCCTACTAGGACTCCCCCCATGGTATGCCCCTTGGTGGCCGGCCTCCTCCTCCCCTCCTTTATATATGGGGCAGGGGGCACCCCAACACTGGTACGCGTCGGTGCTATACAGATGGTTTTTGACCCCTTTTCGCGACGGCGCTCGGAACCGTCACCTAGTGAGTGTGGGTGATAGGGGGGGTCCTTCCCACACAACCCAGAAACCATCGGGGATAGGGAACCTTGATGCATACATTTACCCCTCTATAACCGTTTCTGATGTCTCGCATATCTGAGATGCTTCATCTTGCTACTCATTTGTGCTTGCATTGCCATCGCAGTTGGAGTTTTGTGGTTTTACCTAAACCCAGGCGATTCCAGGCCCAGGTAGATTCCAGGCACGGGAGTTTTCTAGGCACGTACCAAACTGGCTCTACGTTTATGATGTCTGGCACATCACAAACAGTTCATGATTATAAACCGTGTATGATAGGTAGACATTCACATACATTTAGTTTTCCCGCACCTTATGGGATAGTGTCTGACATCACACACGCTTTGCAAACAGCAACTGTGTGCATTGTTACACACATTTCCACTCCGTGAACCATGTCGGATTATGATGTATATCGCACACGATGTGCTTTATTAACTGTGTGTGCCGTAATGACCTGCACGCCGTAATTTCGCCCTAATTTAATTGCTGCTATTTAAAATTGTACCTAATTTAAACTTGAAAGTAGGATATAGCTTTATTCATATCCATCAGGTTCAAACAACCAAATGCATTATTCAATTCACACGTACATATGTTTAAGAATTACATAAGCACCAAATAAAGAATGATGAACCATGGTTCTATACTTGTACTATTACAAATGATAAAGAAAGAGGCGACAGACATT
This sequence comes from Triticum aestivum, assembly GCF_018294505.1. NCBI lineage: Eukaryota > Viridiplantae > Streptophyta > Magnoliopsida > Poales > Poaceae > Triticum > Triticum aestivum. Next base: position 158,811,094 of record NC_057813.1, read on the forward strand.
CTGGTTGCTGAACAAGGTGAAGGATAATGGCCTATTGTGCTCTCCTGGATGGAGAAGGCACACACGACTCTAGTACAACTCCTTGTGATGGCCAGCTACCAATCATGAAGTTTGAGAGGTAATCTTGAGTAAACTGCTTCAGGATCCACTTCAAAGGAAAAAAGATTCAGACATTGTCATCTAACACAACTCATTACGGGCAGTAAAAAGAAAGCTACATGGTTCTTACTTACCATCCTGCATTTCACTGTTGTCTTGCATAAAGTGTAAAGATATAGTTCGATTGACATCTTTTGACCCATTTTAATAACAATCTTTATCAGTTTCCTCACTTGATGCTGGTTCATGAATATCTCATTGCCCCATACGCAGAAAGAGTGAAAGTGTGGATCTTTGGCAATGGCATGTGTACCTAAAAGCACCAAGTTAATATTAGAAGCTAAACAACAATTGCAAAATGATGTAGTACAACACTCCCTCCATCCCATTATACACAACAGGCTAAACATCAACCAAATATATCCATGGTAGACAACATAATCTACAAATGATAGCTTCAGTGTGCAGGCTTAAGCACGCTAGTTAAGCAAAACAAGAAGTGGAAAGGTGTGTTAACTACATCAGGCATAACATTTATAAACAAGCGAATAGTCATTCAAACTGAAGAAGAAGAAGAAGAAGAAGAAGAAGAAGAAGAGGAAGAACATGAAGAAGAAGAAGATGATGATGATGATGATGAAGAAGAAGAAGAAGATGATGATGATGGTGAAGAAGAAGAAGAAGATGTTGGTATTGTGCAGGTCTAAAGTACACTAGTTATTGTTCAAAAAACGAAAAGGCATGCAACAACCAAATATGGTAATTTGATACGTCTCCAACATATCTATAATTTATGAAGTATTCATGCTATTATATTATCTATTTTAGATGTTTAATGGGCTTTACTATACACTTTTATATTATTTTTGGGACTAACCTATTAACTTAGAGCCCAGTGCCAGTTTTTGTTTTTTCCTTGTTTTTTAGTTTTACAGAAAAGGAATACCAAACGGAGTCCAATTGACGTGCCAATTTTTGTGGACCAAAAGAAGCCCCAGGAGTGCAAGAGTTGGGCCAGAAGAGTCCTGGGCTGCCCACGAGGGTGGAGGGCGCGCCCTAGGGGGCGCCTTCTGCCTCGTGGACAGCCCGGAGACCCCCCCTAACATGAGACCTACGCCAAAAATTCCTATAAATACTAAAACCTCCAGAAAGAAACCTAGATCAAGAGTTCCGCTGCTGCAAGCCTCTATAGCCACCAAAAACCAATCGAGACCCTGTTCCGGCACCCTGCCAGAGGGGGGATTGAGGGAGTCCTAGATAAGGGGGTATCCGGACAGCCGGACTGTATACTTTGGCCGGACTATTGGACTATGAAGATACAAGATTGAAGACTTCGTCCCGTATCCGGATGGGACTCTCCTTGGCGTGGAAGGCAAGCTTGGCGATTCGGATGTAGATCTCCTTCTCTGTAACCGACTCTGTGTAAACCCTAGCCCCCTCCGGTGTCTATATAAACCGAAGGGTTTAGTCCGTAGGAAACAACAATCATACCATAGGCTAGCTTCTAGGGTTTAGCATCTCTGATCTCGTGGTAGATCAACTCTTGTAATACTCATATCATCAAGATCAATCAAGCAGGAAGTAGGGTATTACCTCCATCGAGAGGGCCTGAACCTGGGTAACCCAAACATGCTTTTGGGACAATCCGGCTCTCACCAAATCCTCTGTCCGAACTAAAAGGGTAAACTCTCATAAGTCACCCAACTCAAGTACCAAAAAACCAAAGCCCGCCATTAGGCGTGGAACCGTATTGGAAGAATGGCTAAACGGGCCGTGCAAAATTCATAGCACACCGGATACCACGCCAACGCATAGCCTTAGAGCATGTTGGATACTCCGGCAGGTAGCAAAAATCGGCGAGGAACTCCTCATAAACCATACAACAGAGCAACATCCCGCCGGAAACAACAATACGGTATTGACAGTCTTCAAGACTTTCGCCTCAAATAATAGGCGCAAGCGAGCTCAGCGCAGCCTCGCCGAAGTTTGCCACGTGGCAACAATAAACCCATGGAACGACACGGCTATAACTTACAGTGCCAGTGACGAACCTAAACTCCGAACAGTCCGAGCACCAGCCGCTTTGGTCCTTAGTCCAATTGTGGACGGCTTCAGGCTCACTAAAGTGCTCATGGACGGCGGAAGCGGGCTAAACCTCATCTATGAGGAAACCCTTAACAAGATGGAAATTGACAGGAGCCGCATTGAGCAAAGCAGCACGACCTTCAGGGGAATCATCCCTAGTCGGGAGGCGCGATGCACGGGAAAAATCACATTGGATGTGGTATTCGGCACGCCGAAGAACTACAGGTCCGAAGAAATTACATTCCAAGTGGCCCCATTCAGCAGCGGATACCACGCCCTTTTGGGGCGGGACGCATTCATGAGTTTCCAGGCTATACCACATTATGGGTACATGAAGCTCAAAATGCCCGGGCCCAACGGAATCATCACTCTAGCCAGTGATTCGGACGTCGCACTCCGCGCCGAAAATAAAACCGCCGCCCTCGCCCTGGAGGCATTATCAGAAGCCCTCGCGGCCGAAGAGCTGACAACGCTGCGAGCAACAGTGGACAGAGATGATGTGATACTCGACAAGCGACCTAAATCCACCTCCTTCAAACCCGTGGACGAGATAGTCAAATTCTAGGTCCACTCAATGGACCCTACAAAGACAGCTTCCATTGGGACACAGTTGAACCCCACAATAGACGCCGCATTGGGAGATTTCCTGCGTGAGAATTGGGATATCTTTGCCTGGCACCCTTCAGACATGCCGAGCATCCCGCGTAGGCTGGCCGAACATAGCCTCAATATACTAAAAGGATACAAGCCAGTCAAGCAGACTCTTAGGCGCTTCTCACAACCTAAGCGGCAAGCCATGGGAGAGGAGCCAGCCAAGCTACTTGAGCCCAGATTCATCAGAGACATCAAACATCCGGATTGGCTAGCAAACTTGGTAATGGTACCAAAGAAGGAAAAATCTTGGTGCTTATGTGTCGATTTCAAGGACCTAAACAAAGCTTGTCCTAAGGATCCCTTCCCCCTCCCCCACATTGACCAAATCATCGATGCCACCGCAGGACACGATTCATTGTGCTTCCTCGATGCATACTCCAGATACCATCAGATCAAGATGGCAGAGTCCGACCAGGCCACAACGGCCTTCATCACACCATACGGCCCCTTCTGTTTTAACACCATGCCTTTCGGGCTCAAAACATCGGCGCAACCTATCAACGCATGATTCAGACATGCCTGGAAAAACAAATCGGCAAGACAGTAGAGGCCTATGTAGACGACGTGGTCATCAAAACAAGACACGTTGAAACTTTAATAGACGACTTGAGGCTTACGTTTGACAACCTCTGAACATACGACATCAAGCTCAACCCGGAGAAATGTGTCTTCGGGGAACCCTCCGGGAAATTGCTCGGCTACATCGTTTCCAGTAGAAAAATTGAAGCAAATCCGGCAAAAATCCGAGCTCTGTCACAGTTGGCTATCCCAACAGACCTCAAGCAGATCCAAAAACTAACTGGATGCGTGGCTGCCTTAAGCCGCTTTATCTCCCGCTTAGGAGAAAAGGCACTACCTCTGTATCGCCTTCTTCGACGCACCGAACACTTCGAGTGGACGGATGTGGCCACGGCCGGACTGGAAGAAATAAAGGCACTCTTGGCCACAAACTCAGTCCTGACCGCGCCAAATATTGGCGAACCCATGCTATTATACATAGCCGCAACAAACCAAGTTGTGAGTGCAGTGCTCGTCGTAGAACGAGAGACGGACGGACACAAGTTCCCGCTCCAAAAGCCGGTATATTACATGTCCACTGTCCTCACTCCATGCAAATCTTGGTACCCACACTATCAAAAGATAGCTTACATGGTCTTCATGGCATCCCGGAAACTACGACACTACTTTCAAGAGTGTTCAATCACGGTGGCCTCTGAAGTACCACTCAATGACATAATAAATAACCGCGACGCAATAGGACGAATTGCCAAATGGGCTATTGATCTCCTTCCGTTCGTCATAACATACAAACCACGGCGGGCCATTAAGTCGGAAGTACTGGCTGACTTCATGGCCGAATGGACAGAAGCCGAACTCCCTAAAGAGTACGACGCGTACTCAAATTGGATCATGCATTTCGACGGCTCTAAAATGCTGGCCGGATTGGGAGCGGGTGTCGTCCTGACATCCCCCACGGTCCAATACGCACTCCAAATATTATACACAGACTCCAACAATGCAGCCGAATACGAGGCTCTGTTGCATGGTCTTCGGATGGCAGTCTCCATGGGCATCCAACGCCTCGAAGTGCGCGGGGACTCGAACCTCGCAATATCTCAGGTTAATGGAGACTTTGATGCCAAGGACCCAAAAATGGCGGCCTATCGCAATGTCGTCCTCAAAATATCAACTCGGTTTGAGGGGCTCGAATTCCACCATGTGGTCAGAGAAAATAATCAAGCGGCCGATATACTCGCCCGCATCAGCGCTAAACGCAACCCCGTCCCACCTAATATATTCTTAGAAAGGTTGTTCAAGCCATTCGTGGCATGGGAGGGGGAGTCCGGTACTATTAGTCCGGCTCCGAACACAACCCTAGATTCTGAACCATCTGACGTAATCGGAGGCTCTGCCACCGAAATAACACCTTCGGCCCACGAAATAATGGCTGTTATCACCCTATGGACCGAGCCCTTCTTGGCCTACCTAAATAGGCAAGAGCTCCCCGAGGACCAAAATGAGGCACGTTGCATTATGTGACGCTCTAAGGCCTACAAAGTCCATGAAGGAGAGCTCTACAAGAAGAGCACCACCGGAGTGCTCCAACGATGCATCTCCGAAGAAGAAGGGTGGCAGCTCTTATCCGAAATCCATTCCAGACTCGGTGGGCACTACACCGTAGCTCAGGCACTTGTGAGCAAGGCTTTCCGTACTGGTTTTTACTGGTCGACAGCCCGGGCAAATGCACAGGACATTGTCCAACATTGTGTCGGTTGCCAACTCTTCGCCAATCAGAGCCATATGCCACCCACCGCCCTACAAACAATCCCCATAACTTGGCCCTTCGCGGTCTGGGGGCTGGATATGGTCGGACCCCTTAAAGGGGGAAGTCACAAGAAAAAATACTCATTGGTCATGGTGGACAAGTTCACCAAATGGATAGAAACCAAACCAGTTAAAACGGTCGAATCCGAACCAGTGATAGACTTCATTTCAAGGGTTGTACACCATTACGGTGTCCCCCACAGCATCATCACTGACAATGGCTCGAATTTTACAGCCGATGAGGTGAAAAACTGGTGCGGCAAAATGGGCATCAAGCTCGACTATGCCTCTGTCTATCACCCCCAAACAAACGGTCAAGTCGAACATGCAAATGGTCTCATCATGAGCGGCATCAAACCCAGACTAGTGCGATCCTTGACGGAATCAGACACACATTGGGTCGAGGAGCTTAACTCCATACTCTGGGGGCTGCGGACCACGCCCAATCGTACAACTGGATACGCACCATTTTTTATGGTGTACGATGCAGAAGCAGTGTTACCCTGCGACATAATCCATGAATCACCTCGCGTGCGCATGTACGAAGAGAAAGAGGCCGGGCTAGATTGGCAAGACAATTTAGATGCTTTGGAGGAGGAGTGTGACGTCGCCAAAGCCCGTTCCGCATTCTATCAGCAATAGGCTCGAAGGTATCAAAACAGAGAAGTACGGGCCAAAACTTACAACATTGGCGAGCTAGTTCTACGACTCCACGAGAAGAAGAAAGACAAGCTCAAACCCAAGTGGGAGGGTTCCTTCATCATCGATAAAGTTCTCACCGATGGAGCGTACCGTCTGCGCAGTGCATCTGATAACAGACTCGAGCCGAACCCATGGAACGCGGCCAGACTCCGAAGATTCTACGCCTAGCACCGAACTCGGTGTTCGTCTCCTTAACTCCGCATCTTCAATTATGTTCTCTTTCTCCCTTTCTCGCCCTCTTTTTCCTTTTAAACATACAGCCTTAAAACTGTACAGATGCCCTGATCGCTCCGGCCGCACTATGCGTGCACACTATACCTGGGGGCTTCCTATTCGGAAGCTAAACATAACTACTTTAATGGCTTCTGGCCAGCCACATATGCGTTTTTTATTTCCATATGTGCCTTTTCTTCACCATTATATGCATCGATATGACTTAAGTTTTGGCCATGCTGGGTTGCCTGGCTCTTGTGTTTATGCCCTACGTTCTTGTTAATTCGGCTAGGGCATAAGGGGAGCACCTCTGCGATTGTTACTGCCGGTTGAGCCGGATGTGTACCTCGGACTGGGTGAAGCCGAAAGCTAGCATTCTTAAGGGAATATTCGGTTGGTGACTAAAAGATGTTTGTGTTCATTACAACGTAAATACCCAGATGTTTTGTTTCCTGCGATTCTGTGCGCAGTTCGGACATGCACATCAATGCATGCGTACCCAGTGAAAGGAACCCCTAACGGAACTATTCTCGCTGGAAGATGTTTCTACTATCCATGTAATATAACATAACTAGTTGGGTACTTGTCTGTTCAAGCACTTATGACCCCTACGCATGGTTTCCATGCATACCCCGGTTTTTCATAACTGTGAGGGTATTCGGACACACCCCGAACTGTCGTGTCCGGGGGCTGAAGCGAAAAGGTCCGCCATGACAAATGATTTTCAATCCGGCTAGGGACTACATAGGTCCATTTAATTACATAGTCATTTTGACTGGCTATATTCTTCCTCTATACCATCCAACAGGCTGTCTAGCCTACAGTCCTGTTGGGAATACTTTGCAGCTAACGCTACTTGGTCATATACCAGCTAACGGGTATCTCTTGCCCATCTGACCCCACCGGTCCGACTTCGGCCATATGGTTCAGGTCAGCCTTGGCGTATCGCGTCTTCACCATGGCCCAAGCTTCCCTCGCACCTTGCCGGCAAGCCGATGTCTTCCATAATCAGAAGCGTCGCCGTGCTCCTTTGAGCATCTCTACAAGTTCGCTCATGCCTCCTAGCAGGGAAGCGGATGGCCACAAGGCCTAGGCCATACCCTGCATCACCTGCCGAGCTCGTTCGTGCAGTTGTGATAGTTCCTGCAGCACATCACCCGCAGAACCGGGCATCTCCTCTTCAGGACGGCCCGTCAACATACCTGCAGACATAACTCTGTCAATACGCTTCCTCGCCAAACTATACTACAGTTCGTTCAAGCACTTACTATAAATGCCGCGTCGAATCCTCCGGTTCTCCTTCATGGAGTCCGCGAGCTGAGCCCGAACATCTTTCAATTCGATGCTCAGTCGGATATTAGCATCTTGCAGCTTACTCTTCTCCTGAATAGACTGCGTCAGCATGCGTTCGCCCGCCTTCAGCTGACTTTGCAGATGCAGCTCATTATCTCCCACAGTCTTTGGATTTCCTTCGGGATTGTCTGCCGAATCTTTCGTCAGATTTATAAACCATGCCGAACAAATAAACTGGTAGAAGGAAATTATTACCAGAAGAGGCCTTTTTGGATTCCTCTTGTTCGGCAACATTGTCCTTCATTCGGGCCTTACATTCCTCCAGCTCTTGAGACAACTGGGCATTCTTCTCTACAAGATGCATTTAATGATCCTTAAATCAGTTGTGCCAACTGTTTCAAGTCCCAGGGGCTACCACTACACATACTTATTAAATTCTCTTACCCGTATATCCTTCACACACTGGTCTGTTGCTCTGGCAAGTCCATCTTGAGCAACACGGATATATGCGTGTCCGGAATTGAAGGCATTAAATGCCTCTTCGAAAAAAATACCACCGCGGAGTACGGCCCGTCGGTGCCGATGATTCATGGCGCTCTCCACTTCAGAATTTGTGGCGGAAAGCATATCTGTATCCTCCGCAGGAGGACAGTTCGGCACTGTCCCCACATCAGCCTCCGCCCGTGAATCCGGTTCAGGAATCCGGCTACTGGAGGCATGGCCGGTAGGGTCCCCGGATATAGTCCGGCGTTACCTATTAGGACATAATTAAAGCCGTCACGCCTCGACAAAAAGACCAAATAAACCATGGGGCAAGTTTAATGAATACCTTTGTGCGCCTGTGTCTCGGTCCTAACCGCCTTCCTTTTAAGCCTACCTTGCCTAGGCGCCTCTTGCTGAGAGGCCCCCGCGGGTTCCGCGAGGCGTCCTGATGGCCGTTTATATAAAAATATGGCGTGCGAGCATAAGGTACGGCATAACGAAGGAATCCTTTCGGAAAGTTGGAACCCCAACATTACTTACATGCGACACGGGAAGCAGTCCGGGATAATCCGCGATGATGGCCACTAAAGAGTCGGCACTGCTTGCCTGGTAGAAAGCCCCGTTGGCAAATTCCAGGGATATGTCCGGATCTTCTTCAAGTCCGGGGTCGAGAGCTCGGCCGGGATCCTCTGGCTGCGGAGAGGGGCTGTTGAACTCTTTCACGGCCTTCCTTAGTTCCTGTTTTGAAACGGCAAGGTAAATTATTGTGATAAAGAAGGTAAGAATGGATAGAGTCGAGTAAAAAATGATAGCTTACCCAGCTTCGGGGGTTATACATGGAAAATCCGTCCCGCGGTTTAATGCGGAGGAACTCCTCTTCTTCTCCTTTTTACAAATTGGACAGTATCCTCGCCAAAGATGTGGCGGAGTCCAGACCTTTGCGACCGCAACGGGAGGCATCGTCTTCTCCATTGAAGTGCCACATGGGTTTTCCCCTATATTGAAGTGGTTGCACTCACCTTATTATGCATATTGACATAACTTCGATTATTGTCAATCCTGATTTGGCCAGGGTTTTTATCCGGCTCATCAGGTAGAGGACTTCTCTGTTATCTTCCTCCTGGGGGCTCCGAGGGCGCCAGCTTTGGCATTTCTTCAGCGGAGTATTGGTAAACTCAGGAAGGCCCGTCCGGACTGGGTCCGGAAGGGGAACGTCATCGACATAAAACCACTCCGAGGGCCAGTCTCCGGACGCCTTCTTTGGAGTACCGGGCAGGTATCCGGTCTAGGCGATGCGCCATATTTCGGCTCCGCCCACTTGATATATAGATCCCTCCTGGTTGTAGGGGACGAGGCAGAATAGCCTCTTCCATAACTCGAAATGAGCTTCATAGCCCAGGAACAGCTCGCAGAGGGCAACATAACCCGCAATGTCCAGTATGGAGGCGGGGTAAGATTATGCAACCGCGGGGGAATGGGTGGATTGGAAACCCGACACCTCTTAGCAGATATGGGACAAGGCATATCCGCTCCCCCCGAGATGGGTTAGGGAATCTCTCCGCTTGCTCCCCGCCATTATAGGTGGCTAGTCCGGATCGTACGGGGACCATGTATGCGGGCGGAAAGAACCCTTTGGTCTGCAGCTCTCTTAGGCGGCTGTGAGGGATGGAACACTTTTCCCAATCCTCTGCTTTCGAGCTAGGGGAGCGACGGGCAGGGCTGCAGCGACCGGTCATGATGGGATGGCCTCCTTTGGACGCGCTCTACAGAATGCTTGCTTGGGAGAAGATGGTGTGATTTGGATCTGAGGATCCCCGTCTCTTCAAATAGACGGCTTGCCTACGGGATTAGGGTGGCAAATGTAAAAATGCCCGGCCTCTAGTCTTCGCTCGACACATAGAGATGGCCATTATTGAAGCACAGAAGCCGAGGAGTACGACCTTATTGGGAAGCCAGACACTGTTCGCTACGACGGGTGTGCCGGATTTGGAGAAGAACCCACCTTGCAATGCCGAAGACAATCTGCATGCCGGACTCATCGTCATTGAAGCCTGGTTCGGGGGCTACTGAGGGAGTCCTGGATAAGGGGGTATCCAGACAGAGGACTGTATACTTTGGCCGAACTATTGGACTATGAAGATACAAGATTGAAGACTTCGTCCCGTGTCCGGATGGGACTCTCCTTGGCGTGGAAGGCAAGCTTGGTGATTCGGATGTAGATCTCCTTCTCTGTAACCGACTCTGTGTAAACCCTAGCCCCCTCCGTGTCTATATAAACCGGAGGGTTTAGTCCGTAGGAAACAACAATCATACCATAGGCTAGCTTCTAGGGTTTAGCCTCTCTGATCTCGTGGTAGATCAACTCTTGTAATACTCATATCATTAAGATCAATCAAGAAGGAAGTAGGGTATTACCTCCATCGAGAGGGCCCGAACCTGGGTAAACATCGTGTCCCTAGTCTCATGTTACCATTAGCCTTAGACACACAGTTCGGGACCCCCTACTCGAGATCCGCCGGTTTTGACACCGACAAGGAACCCTCACCGGTGGCCATCTTCATCATCCCGGCGCTCTCCATGACAAGGAGGGAGTAGTTCACCCTCGGGGCCAAGGGTATGTACCAATAGCTATGTGTTTGATCTCTCTCTCTCTCTCTCTTGTGTTCTTGAGGTGATACGATCTTGATGTATCGCGAGCTTTGCTACAATAGTTGGATCTTATGATGTTTCTTCCCCTCTACTTTCTTGTAATGGATTGAGTTTTCCCTTTGAAGTTATCTTATCGGATTGAGTCTTTCAGGATTTGAGAACACTTGATGTATGTCTTGCATGTGCTTATCTGTGGTGACAATGGGATATCATGTGATCTACTTGATGTATGTTTTGGTGATCAACTTGCGGGTTCAGTGACCTTGTGAACTTATGCATAGGGGTTGGCACATGTTTTCATCTTGACTCTCCGATAGAAACTTTGGGGCACTATTTGAAGTACTTTGTGTTGGTTGAATAGATGAATCTGAGATTGTGTGATGCATATCGTATAGTCATGCCCACAGATACTTGAGGTGACATTTGAGTATCTAGGTGACATTAGGGTTTTGGTTGATTGTGTCTTAAGGTGTTATTCTAGTACGGACTCTATGATAGATTGAACGAAAAGAATAGCTTCGTGTTATTTTACTACGGACTCTTGAATAGATCGATCAGAAAGAATAACTTTGAGGTGGTTTTGTACCCTACCATAATCTCTTCTTTTGTTCTCCGCTATTAGTGACTTTGGAGTGACTCTTTGTTGCATGTTGAGGGATAGTTATATGATCTAATTATGTTATTATTGTTGAGAGAACTTGCACTAGTGAAAGTATGAACCTTAGGCCTTGTTTCCTAGCATTGCAATACCATTTACGCTCACTTTTATCATTAGTCACCTTGTTGTTTTTATAATTTCAGATTAAAAATACCTTTCTCTACCATCCATATTGCACTTGTATCACCATCTCTTCGCCGAACTAGTGCACCTATACAATTTACCATTGTATTGGGTGTGTTGGGGACACAAGAGACTCTTTGTTATTTGGTTGCAGGGTTGTTTGAGAGAGACCATCTTCATCCTACGCCTCCCACGGATTGATAAACCTTAGGTCATCCACTTGAGGGAAATTTGCTACTGTCCTACAAACCTCTGCACTTGGCGGCCCAACAACGTCTACAAGGAGAAGGTTGCGTCGTAGACATCAAGCTCTTTTCTGGCGCTGTTGCCGGGGAGGTGAGTGCTTGAAGGTATATCTTTAGATCTTGCAATCAAATATTTTTGTTTCTTGTTTTATCACTAGTTTAATTTATAAAATAAAACTACAAAAAATATATGGAATTGAGTTTGTCTCATACGCTACATCTTTTTAATATCTTTCGTGAGAATGATGGAAAGGAAAATTGTGCTCAAGTGCTAGAATAAGAAATCTATAAAATGTTTGGCACTAAATCTTTGAATGATGAGCATGTTTGCAATGTTATTAGTATGAATTCTTTGAATACCCATGATGCTAATGATATGCAAAGCCACAAGCTTGGGGATGCTATGTTTGATGAATATGATATTTTTTTGTCCCCCAAGTTTTGATGAGCAAATTTATTATGATGAAAGCATGCCTCCTATTTATGATGATTATTATGATGATACCTATGCTATAAATAATAATGATAACCATGAAACTTGTCATCATTACTTTAGTTTTCAATTGGATTCTGCCTCACATGATAATTATTTTGTTGAGTTTGCTCCCACTACTATTCATGAGAAGAAATTTGCTTATGTGGAGAGTAGTAAAATTTCTATGCAAGTAGATCATGAAAAGAATTCTTTATGCGCTGGTTATATTGTTGAATTCATTCATGATGCTACTGAAAATTATTATGAGGGAGGAACACATGCTTGTAGGAATTGCGATAATATCAAGTTTCCTGTCTATGTGCTTAAAGTTTTGAAGTTATGCTTGTTTTGCCTTCCTATGCTAGTTGATTATTATTCCCATAAGTTGTTTGCTCACAAAATCCCTATCCATAGTAAGTGGGTTAGACTTAAATGTGCTAGTCATATTCTTCATGATGCTCTCTTTATGTTTCAATTCTTATCTTTTATGAGAGCATCATTGAAATCATCATGCCTAGCTAGGGGCGTTAAATGATAGCGCTTGTTGGGAGGCAACCCAATTTTACTTTTGTCCTTTGCTTTTGCTCCTGTTTAGTAATATATAATTCATCTAGCCTCTGGTTAGATGTGATTTTATGTTTTAATTAGTGTTTGTGCCAAGTAGAGCCTTTGGGAAGACTTGGGTGAAGTCTTTGTGATCTTGCTGTAAAAAAACAGAAACTTTGCGCTCACGAGAGTTAGATGTCAATGTTTACTGGAGAGTGATTTTAAGTTGGTTCTTTTTGAAGAGGATTAATAGACAAATTCCTCAGGTCCACCAATTTATTTCAGAATTTTTGGAGTTCCATAAGTATACGTTTGATACAGATTACCACGGTCTGTTCTGTTTTTGACAGATTCTGTTTTCATTGTGTTGTTTGCTTATTTTGATGAATCTATGAGTAGTATCGGAGAGTATGAACCATATAGAAGTTGGAATACAGTAGGTTTAACACCAATATAAATAAATAATGAGTTCATTACAGTACCTTAAAGTGGTGGTTTGTTTTCTTGTACTAACGGAGCTCATGAGATTTTCTGTTGAGTTTTGTGTTGTGAAGTTTTCAAGTTTTGGGTAAAGATTCGATGGACTATGGAATAGGGAGTGGAAAGAACCTAAGCTTGTGGATTCCCAAGGCACCCCTAGGTAATATTCAAGGACAACCAAGAGCCTAAGCATGGGGATGCCCCGGAAGGCATCCCCTCTTTCGTCTTCATTCATCGGTAACTTTACTTGGAGATATATTTTTATTTACCACATGATATGTGTTTTGCTTGGAGCGTCATTTTCTTTTGTTAGTATTTTCTTGATGTTATTTAGAATAATGTTTTGCATCTATATTTTCAAATAAAATGTCAAGGATAGCCTTTACCATGCTTATCTTGCAAGTATACATGTTGCTGTTTCAAAACAGAAAGTTTACTGCTGTTGCAAAAATTCCATAGAAAAGTCAGAGAATGATATAATATTGAATTTTTTTGCATATTGAGCTCTGATAAATATTCTACAGTGTAGTATTTTTCTCATAATTTTTGTAGTTAGGTAAGTATGATGAATCTTGCATTCTTTACAGACTATACTGTTTTGGCAGATTGCTGTTATGTTTGCATATGTTTGCTTGTTTAATGATTCTATTTGAGAATAGGAGTATTAAATATGGAGAGACATTTAGTATGCAATGTTGAATAATAATTTTAGTAATTTGTTACAGTAGAGAATGATAAGGTTTTTGCATTGGTTTATACTAACTTATCTCATGAGTTCTTGTTGAGTTTTGTGTGGATGAAGTTTTTGAGATTTAGGAAAACCGTGATTTGAAAGGAATTAAGGAGACACAAAAGCTCAAGCTTGGGGATGCCCAAGGCACCCCAAGATAATACTCTAAGAAGTCTCAAGCATCCAAGCTTGGGGTGCCCCGATAGGCATCCCACCTTTCTTCTTCAACAATTATCGGTTAGTATCGGTTGAACCTAAGTTTTTGCTTCTTCACATGAGGTGTGCTATCCTTGAAATGTCATTTTGTTTTGTTTTGCTTGCTGTTTGAATAAAATATCAATATCTGAAATACTTAAATGAGAGAGAGTCCTCACATAGCTAAATAATTATTTGACTACTCATTGATCTTCACTTATATCTTTTTGGAGTAGTTTGTCATTTACTCGTGTGTTTCACTTATATCCTATGAGTAAATGGTTGAATGAGTTGAATATCATAAATCTGAAATTATATATGTTTCATATGTTTATCCCATGGGGAGTAATGACTTCACATATAAAAAGTAGAGGTTGTAAATTTATTGAAGGTTAGCAAACATTGTATTGGTCACTTGAACAATTCATCAAAGAATATTGAAGGAAGAGAGATTTCACATATAAATATAATATCATGGACATCTTTTGTAATTGTGAACACTCATTAAAATATGACATGCTAAAAGGTTGATGTTGGACAAGGAAGACAACTTAATGGGTTATGTTTTCCTATATCTGAAAAGTTATATTGTCTTGGATCATCCAACATGTTGAGCTTGCATTTTCCTCTCATGCTAGCCAAATTCTTTGCACCAAGTAGAAATACTACTTGTGCTTCCAAATATCCCTTAAACCAGTTTTGCCATGAGAGTCCACCGTATCTACCTATGGATTGAGTAAGATCCTTCAAGTAAGTTGTCATCGGTGCATGCAATAAAAATTGCTCTCTAAATATGTATGATCTATTAGTGTGAAGAAAATAAGCTTTATACGAACTTGTGATAGGGAAGAAATAAAAGTGACGGACTACATAATAAAGGTCTTTATCATAAGCGGCAATATAAAGTGACATTCTTTTGCATTAAGATTTTGTGCATCCAACCATAAAAGTGCATGACAACCTCTGCTTCCCTCTGCGAAGGGCCTATCTTTTACTTTTATCTTCTACCCTTATACAAGAGTCATGGTGATCAACACCTTTCCTTTTTACATTTTTCCTTTGGCAACAACTTTGTGTTGGGGTGATCTGGATATATATATCAACTTGGATGTAGGCGTTCATAAATTATTATTGTTGACATTACCCTTGAGGTAAAAGGTTGGGAGGTGAAACTATAAGCCCCTATCTGTCTCTGTGTTCGATTAAAACTTTGGATCCATAAATATCATGTGAGTGTTAACAATTGTGAAAGATTAAATGATAGGTGAGTATGTGGAGTTTGCTAAATTAAAGCTACGACATAGACCCTTCCTGAAAATAAATTTAATTGCAATTGTTTGATGACTGAGAATGAAGTTTGCTAGTTTTCAAGAAAGTTTATGGTCTATGCTTTAACATGTGAATAGCTTGTTACTTGATCATGAAAAGTTTTATGAGATGAGCTACTGTTATGACATATGATGATGCTAGAAAAGGTGATTGAAATTATCATTGATCAAACATGTGCACCTGCTAGCATTCACACTTCATAAACTCTTTCTTTTATCATTTACCTACTCGAGGACGAGCAAGAATTAAGCTTGGGGATGTTGATACGTCTCCAACGTATCTATAATTTATGAAGTATTCATGCTATTATATTATCTGTTTTAGATGTTTAATGGGCTTTACTATACACTTTTATATTATTTTTGGGACTAACCTATTAACTTAGAGCCCAGTGCCAGTTTCTGTTTTTTCATTGTTTTTGAGTTTTACAGAAAAGGAATACCAAACGGAGTCCAATTGACGTGCCAATTTTTGACAAATTTTTGTGGACCAAAAGAAGCCCCAGGAGTGCAAGAGTTGGGCTAGAAGAGTCCCGGGCTGCCCACGAGGGTGGAGGGCGCGCCCTAGGGGGGGGGGCACGCCCTAGGGGGGGCCTGCCTCGTGGACAGCCCGGAGACCCCCCCTGACGTGAGGCCTACGCCAAAAATTCCTATAAATACTGAAACCTCCAGAAAGAAACCTAGATCGGGAGTTCCGCCACCGCAAGCCTATGTAGCCACCAAAAACCAATCGGGATCCTATTCCGGCACACTGCCGGAGGGGGGATCCCTCACCGGTGGCCATCTTCATCATCCCGACGCTCTCCACGATGAGGATGGAGTAGTTCACCCTCGGGGCTGAGGGTATGTACCAGTAGCTATGTGTTTGATCTCTCTCTCTCTCTCTTGTGTTCTTCAGGTGATACGATCTTGATGTATCGCGGGCTTTGCTACTATAGTTGGATCTTATGATGTTTCTCCCTCTCTACTCTCTTGTAATGGATTGAGTTTTCCCTTTGAAGTTATCTTAACGGATTGATTCTTTAAGGATTTGAGAACACTTGATGTATGTCTTGCATGTGCTTATCTGTGGTGACAATGGGATATCATGTTATCTACTTGATGTATGTTTTGGTGATCAACTTGCAGGTTCAGTGACCTTGTGAAATTATGCATAGGGGTTGGCACATGTTTTCGTCTTGACTCTCCGGTAGAAACTTTGGGGCACTATTTGAAGTACTTTGTGTTGGTTGAATAGATGAATTTGAGATTGTGTGATGCATATCGTATAATCATGCTCACGGATACTTGAGGTGACATTTGAGTATCTAGGTGACATTAGGGTTTTGGTTGATTTATGTCTTAAGGTGTTATTCTAGTACGAACTCTATGATAGATTGAACGGAAAGAATAGCTTCGTGTTATTTTACTACGGACTCTTGAATAGATCGATCAGAAAGAATAACTTTGAGGTGGTTTCATACCCTACCATAATCTGTTTGTTTGTTCTCCGCTATTAGTGACTTTGGAGTGACTCTTTGTTGCATGTTGAGGGATAGTTATATGATCTAATTATGTTGTTATTGTTGAGAGAACTTGCACTAGTGAAAGTATGAACCTTAGGCCTTGTTTCCTAGCATTGCAATACCATTTACGCTCACTTTTATTATTAGTTACCTTGCTGTTTTTATAATTTCAGATTACAAATACCTTTATCTACCATCCATATTGCACTTGTATCACCATCTCTTCGCCGGACTAGTGCACCTATACAATTTACCATTGTATTGGGTGTGTTGGGGACACAAGAGACTCTTTGTTATTTGGTTGCAGGGTTGTTTGAGAGAGACCATATTCATCCTACGCCTCCCACGGATTGATAAACCTTAGGTCATCCACTTGAGGGAAATTTGCTACTGTTCTACAAACCTCTGCACTTGGAGGCCCAACAACGTCTACAAGGAGAAGGTTGCATAGTTGGTATTATTGAAACTGTTATTGATGAAATTTAATTGCACGGCAAATAGTTGCACATATAGAGCATCACATTGTGAAGAACTGAAATAAACAAGGCATAAAGCCATATCTAGCCTATGCTTTAAAAGATAAAGGACTAAAACAATTAGTGTATGTATATATATATATATATACTCCAACAGTTTTTGGCCGTTTCTAGTCGATCCCCTAAACTTAATGTTGTAAATTCCAATTTGATCAAGTTCAAAGCAGGTTCAACCGAAAGTAGCATGCATTCAAACATAAACATAGATAGTTTTGCATAACCGAACATAAAACATAAATTTAAACTAAGCTAAACTACTTTCGGTCGAAGTAGAGGTCGAGCCAATCCTTCCTCGCCAGGTACGGTGTGCCACGAGCCGGGTTTGAGTCGGTGCCGTCATCGGGGTCGTTGGGGAAGGCACTCCTCCACTCATGAATGTCAATCTCCTTGTCCTTGCCGCCCACCTGGACGCCCACTGCACAGTCATCCTCGACGCCTTTGACCTCGTCATCAGAGGAAAGCGCGATAACCTCGCCGCCCTCCGCGTCGGAAAAGATCGCCCGCTCCGCCTCCACGAGCTCT
This sequence comes from Triticum aestivum, assembly GCF_018294505.1. Taxonomy (NCBI): domain Eukaryota; kingdom Viridiplantae; phylum Streptophyta; class Magnoliopsida; order Poales; family Poaceae; genus Triticum; species Triticum aestivum. Next base: position 158,828,940 of record NC_057813.1, read on the forward strand.
GCACTACAGGAATTAGCTACTTTGTCGTCTGCCACAGCGGACGGCAAAGTCATGAATGGCGGACGGCAAAGGTCTTTGCCATCCGTCGCGGACGGCAAAAGGCTCTGGCAACGTAAGGTCCGGCAAACAGCTACTTTGTCATCCGCTTTACGCGGCTGACGGCAAAGGGGCCTTTGCCATCAGCAGCAGACGGCAAAGAAAGCAGACGGCAAAAATTGCGCTGTTAGTCCGTTAGGTGGCTAACGGCAGGCCTTTGCCGTCCGCCGCTGACGGCAAAATTATTTATTATTTGCCGTCTGCCACTGTAGGCAAACTGACCAAATGGGTCAGCTCCCAGGAAGCACAGTTGGCTGCCATGTGGCTTCTTTGCCGTCCGCGGCTGACGGCAAAGAGCCCTTTGCCGTCGGTGGCAGACGGCAAAGAGCCTGTATATTGGCTCTTTTTTCTGTTTTTTTTAATCCAACAATTTTCACAGCAAATATATATGACATATATAGGTATATTTCACAGGGCTATTTAACAACAAACATATCACATATCCAGCACATAATTAAGTTTCATCCATTCATACATAAGCAAGTTCCATCAAGTTCCATCCATACACATTGTTCCATCCATATACATATTACAATGCAAAGTTTCATCAAGATAGCAAGTTCCATCATAGCAAGCTAGATACAATGCAAAGTTTCATCAAAGAAAAAACAAGCACTCCATAGCAAGCTAGCTTCCATGAAGTGAATGAAATCTGCAAAATGGCAAATAAGAAAGTTAGAAATAGGTGACTAGAAGAAGAAGACTAGAACAAGAAGAAGACTAGAACAAGAAGTATATGTCATTTATGAGCTAACTTGGGTGAAATGGATCATATATGAGCTAACTAAGTTGAAATGGGTCGTTTATGAGCTAACTAAGGTGAAATGGATCATTTATGAGCTAACTTAGTTGAAATGGGTCGTTTATGAGCTAACTAAGGTGAAATGGATCGTTTTTGAGCTAACTAATTTGAAATGGATCATTTTTTAGCTAACTTAGGTGAAATGGATCGTTTATGAGCTAACTTAGTTGAAATGGGTTGTTTATGAGCTAAGTAAGGTGAAATGGATCGTTTTTAGCTAACTAAGGTGAAATGGATCGTTTTTGAGCTAACTAAGGTGAAATGGATCGTTTTTAAGCTAACTTAGGTGAAATGGATCATTTATGAGCTAACTTAGTTGAAATGGGTCGTTTATGAGCTAACTAAGGTGAAATGGATCGTTTTTGAGCTAACTAAGGTGAAATGGATCGTTTTTGAGCTAACTTAGGTTAAATGGATCATTTAAGAGCTAATTTAGGTGAAATGGATCATTTTTAGCTAACTTAGGTGAAATGGATCGTTTATGAGCTAACTTAGTTGAAATTGATCGTTTATGAGCTAACTTAGTAAAAAACATCATTTTAGAGCTAACCTAGGTGTGATGGGTCAATTCGGAGCTAACCTAGGTAAGATGGGTCATTTTGGAGCTAACCTAGGTGAAATGGGCCATTTTAAAGCTAACGTAGGTAAAATGGATCATTTAGGAGCTAATCTAGGTAAAGTGGGTCATTTTAGAGCTAACCTGGATAAACTGGATCATTTATAAGCTAACTAAGGTAAAATGGGTCATTTTAGAGCTAACTTAGGTAAAATGGATCGTTTATGAGCTAACTAAGCTAATTATGCAATTTTTGACATAAGTAAGCTAAGTACAAATCGTTTTAGAGCTAACTTAGGTAAAATGGATGGTTTTGGAGGTCAGTAAGCTTATTAAATCATTTTGGAGGAAAAGAAGCTAACTCTAGGTCATTATGGTAAGCATATTGGAGGAAATAAAGCTAAGTCTAGGTCTTTATGCATTTGTTAAGCAAAACACTAGAGAAACTTACCGTGATCATGGAGGTGTAGGAGCGGGCTGGCACGTGCCGGTAGCTGGAGAAGGATCGTGCGATGCTTGTCTGGATTACGCTGCACCAATGATCATTAACAATGTCTCGTTACCATGATGACACTCAAATGTTAAGACTAGCAAGTAATGTCCATTCAAATTAAACTCACCGTGGTCCCAGGAGCAATCACTGGCATAGGCGGAGCGGTCTGACCGGACTTCTCACACACAGACTGCACATTTGGTTTTGACAAACATAGTCATACTAGTTAGTAATGAGACAAACACTAGATGAATGTTTTGGCTAATCTGCAGAAGAAACTTACCACAAGGAGCTTGTACGTGGCCCTTGCCTGCATGTCATTCTGTGCCCTCTCCTCCTCCAACATCTTTGTCGTCCTCTCCTCCAACTCCCGCTGCCTCTCCGCCGCCTCCGCCAGAAGTTTCTCCGTTCTATCTCTCTTATTTTACCCCGTCGGCCTCTAGAAGGCCAAAGAACACCTTTTCGGGAGGTGTCGGGGGTCGGGGTGTCGTGACGGTGTCGGGGTGCCGTG
>NC_057813.1:158832778-158851378 GCF_018294505.1 Triticum aestivum
CGTTAGTTACTCTGCTCTTTGTCGTCCGCCGCTCTTTGCCGTCTGCCTTTATCTCTCTTTGCCGTCTGCTAGCAGACGGCAAAGAGGTGGGCGTTAAGTTTTTTCTAAACAAGCGGGGGGTGGGGGCCACCTGGCTGACGGCAAAGAGCTGGCCGATGGCAAAGAGCATCTTTGCCGTCTGCCGTTTCTTTGCCGTCTGCTTTTCGGTAGCTGATGGCAAAGAGCTTCTTTGTCGTCCGCTAGCGGACGGCAAAGAGCTGGCAGATGGCAAAGTAGCTGATTCCAGTAGTGCTGGGTGCTGCCGGCAGAGGTCTTGCATGTAGGCCTCGGCGGCGGCCTCGGCCTCGAGGCACTCCCACGCCTCGCGATCCTCCCGCGCAATAGCCGAGCTCACCACTCTTGGCTCCGGCGGAATGAGGTGGATCGAACGTGTGCCGAAGGGGAAATTGAGCCTAGTCGCCGCGCCATGGTAGAGGACCTGCCAGCGGCTGTACTCCATGGCCGTGAGCTCGGCCGTGTGGAAGCTACCGAACCAACGGCGGGTGTGGGTCTCCCGATCTGTAATCTTGGCGACCCATGTCCCCCACCGCCGCTGCCGGACCCCGAGGTAGGACCTCGTCGGCTGGCGGGTCCGAGGGAGGACGGGGAAGTCCTCGAACCGATGTAGGGGCGCGGCGGCGGGTGGATCGGGGGACTAGCGACGGTAGATCGATAAAGAGCCCGCGGAGGTTGACGGGAACACCTCGGCGGCCACCTCACCGGCGTTGGGCGAAGAGGCCGCGATAAACCTCTCTTGGGCCATTGGCTCCTCGAGCACCCCGGCACACAGGCAGAGGTTGAGGATGGAGGCGGCGGCGATGGCGGCTACCTACCAATGGTTATGGGGGTGGTGTGTGTCGGTGAGCATAGGTTTTGTGGAGTGTGTGGTGTGTGTGGAGGGGGGGAGGGGGCAGGGGGGTTAAGGTGATGTTTGAGGAAATACCACGACAACTGAAAATTTTACTAGGTGGAGTAACAAGGCGGGGGCTACTGAAAATTTGGATCAAGGGCGAGCAGATATTTTTGAGATTGCGAGGGATGCAGAGGTGGGAGTATTTGGGGAGCGAGCTAGTGTGCTTGACATGCCGGCTGTGGACTGTAGCTGACGCACCTTCTCGCGTAAGCCATAGGCGTACTATATACCAACGATGCTCCATGATATTTTGTACTGCATCTCACACGGTTTGTGATAATAAACTGCATGAGATCTACTTGATTTTTAATTTTGATTTGAATTACATAATGGGGTCACAACGACAATGGACGGTGTTTGAATTGCTAGACCTTTTATCTGCAGTGAACATGCAACTATATGTGTGTCATAAAAAAATTGGAATTATTCAGGGTTCGTTTGAAAATTTTATACATTAAATTGATTTTCTAGCCATTTCAGGTGCACAATTCAAAATTGAAGCACATGCTCTAGTCCATAAAAACGGGTTGCAAAATCAAATGTTTGTCCTTGGTTGCAAGCTTAGGGCACATGCAAGAAATGAGAATGAATGTCAAACACCTTGACATTGTGGCTCAACCGCTAACATTGAGATACATGCTTTTAACATTCTAGTAAATCGAAAACTCGTCTGAAATTCATGAAACTTGACATGATATCATGGAACGACATCGACATGCTATGGTAAAAATATTTTCCCATTTGGGGCAGGTTTGGGTATAAGCTTCTCACAAACCGACGCTTCTCTCACAACAAGCCAGATGGTTTCGGTAGGGAACGTGCCACCTTGGGGGACAAACGATATATGTTGCCTCTTCTTACTTTCTAAAATTTTCTCATGTCAACATAGAACAACACGAGTGTTGTGTCATTCTTTGGGAGTTTTCGGGGTTCGCTTGGACATTTTTATACATTAACTGAGTTTTCTATGCATTCACGTGCATAATTCAAATTTGAAGTACATGCACATGCTCCAGTGCATATAAAGTGGTTCAGAATTGGAATGTGTGTCATTGTTACATGCTTAAGTCCCATGCAAGAAATGAGAATGAATGTCAAACACCTTGCCACCATCGCTCGGCCGCTAACATTGAGATAGTACATGGTTTTTAAATTCTAGTAAATAAAAAAGGCGTCTGAATTTTATGAACCTTGACACGCTAACATGGAACGGCATCAACATGCAGTGGTAAAAATATTGTCCCATTTGGGGCAGGTTGGGGTATATAAGCTTCTCACAAACCAGAGCTTCTCACAACAAGCCTCATGGTTACGGTAGGGAACATTTCACCTTTCTGGACGAAACGATATCCATTGCCTCTTCTTGATTTCAATTCTTTTTCTAGTGACAACATAGAGCAACATGAGTATTGTGTTAAATTTTGGAATTTATCGGGGTTCATTTGGACAATTTTATGCATTAATTGACCTTTCAATGCATTTATTTGCATAATTCAAATTTGAACTACATGCACTTGCTCTAATGCATATAAATTGGTTGAAAATTCAAACTTGTCTCCTTGGTTGCATGCTTAGGTCCCATGCAAGAAATGGGAATGAATGTCAAACACTTTGCCACCGTCACTCGGCCAACATTGAGATACCTGATTTTTAAATTCTAGTAAATCCAAAATTCGTCTGTAATTCATGAAACCTGGCGTGCTATCATGGAATGGCACCCGGCATGCCGTGGTAAATTTTTTGTCCCATTTAGGGAAGGTTTGGGTATAAGCCTCTCACAATCCTGAACTTCTCACAACAAGCCTGATGGTTTTGGTAGGGAACGTTTCACCTTTCTGGACAAAAACGATAGTCGTTGCCTCTTCTTGATTTCAATTTTTTCTCTAGTGTCAACATAGAACAACGTGAGTGTTTTGTTAAATTTTGGAATTTTTCGGGGTTCGTTAGCACATTTCTTATGCATTAATTGAGTTTTCAATGCATTTATGTGCATAATTCAAATTTGAACTACATGCACATGCTCCAATACATATAAGTTGGTTGAAATTCATATATGTGTCCTTGGTTTCATGCTTAGGTCCCATGCAAGAAATGGGAATGAATGTCAAACATCCTGCCACCTTCACTCGGCACAAACATTGAGATACCTGATTTTTAAATTCTAGTAAATCCAAAACTCATCGGCAATTCATGAAACTTGGCATGCTATCATGGAGCGGCATCAACATGTCGTGGTAAATTTTTTGTCCCATTTGGGGCAGGTTTGGGTATATGCTTCTCACAAACCAGAGCTTCTCACAACAAGCATGATGGTTTTGGTAGGGAACGTCCCACCTTTGGGGACAAAACGATATCCATTGCCTCTTATTGCTTTCATTTTTTTTCTCATGCCAGCATAGAACAACAGGTGTGTTGTGTCAATTTTTGGGATTTTTGGGGTTCGTTTGGACATTTTTATGCATTAATTGAGTTTCCAATGCATTTATGTGCATAATTCAAATTTTAACCATTCATGTGACGCCACATGTCTTGGTTTTATTGGCTATATGTTTTAATGGCTCTTGATCGCAAACGTTTTAGAAAGAACACCTGTATGCAAAGTGAGAGCAGGATTTGTGCATCTCTTCAACGCAAACGGCTCTTTTGGATGTGTGCAACCACGTACAAACAATTTGGTAAGATTTGTATCTCTCATATTGGGTATGTTGCCATTTGTCAAACTGGAAAGATTGACATTTGTTGATGTAGTAACATTACCATTTGTCAACCTTGTAACACTACGATTTGTCAAAATATGAATCTAAAAATCACTAGCAGTATCTAATTTTTGCAACAAAAATTTAGTAATTAAGCATCGATTTGACAGCGGTTTCCGATATGGCTTTAATGCAGACGAGGGAGAGGGTAGCGGTTCCCGAAATGTTGAACAGCCAATGACGCATCCTCCTTCAATTAGCATCATGAATGCATGAGGGAAGTAATGGGAGAAGGACCAGGAAAAGAGGCAGCATGATGTCAATGCAACGCAGTTTGCACTCATATAAAGGCACCCCTCCATTCCAATGCATCTACCACATCGTGCACACCTAAGCATTTGCCTAAGCACCTACACCAAGTGCAAGAGTGCTCACTCCAGACCCATGGCGGTGATGCGCGCGAGCGGCCAGCGGCTGTGCCAGACGGTCCACGACGCTGGCCTGCGGCATGGCACCGAGAATCGTCTCCAGACGGTGTTGGCGACTGGCTGGTGGATGGCCATAGTCAACGCCAACTACGACTCTCAGTTGGACCAGATGATCGTTGCCACCACCAACAAGTTCACCGTCTTGAATAATCTCACGGACGACATCGCCGTACTCCTCCAGCCCGCATGCCCGGGCTCCTCATTGCCTGCCACCCTAATCGGCCCCCATGGTCGGAACCTCTTTCAAGCACTGGTGGCCCTGCGACTGCCCGCCGACGCCACGAAGAATGTCCATCTGGAGGTCGCACTCGCCATGAGGCGCCTCGCCTTGCAAGAATTCGTCGACCTACACATCAACATGTACGAGCAAATCGTGTCCATAAGTATCTACAAGGCTAGTGAGGACGCTACGATGTTGGCCTTCTTCAACCGGTTGGAAGCCTTGGATGCCTTTGATGAGAAGCACCTTGACCTTGCCACAAAAGCCGCCGCTCCTTAGCTACCGGTCGGTGGCCCGACACACTGAGTTGAGGAGGTCGTACGTTAATGGATGCATCTTTCTTCTTGCCTCCTTAATTCTTATTGTGCTATTGCATTCTTGTCACAGTCAATACATATATGTGTGATCCCTTTGCTTAATTATATGCATCACTTTAACTAGTACTCCATCCATCAATTTATAAGTTGTGCTGCCAGTGTTTGGGGCCGGCGCACGACACAATAAGCATACCCATGACAACACATACAGAGAGGACATCCAGCGGTTCCAATGGCGATTTGTCAAAATATGCAGCTAAAATCACTAGCACTATCTAATTTTTGCAACTAAAATTCAATAATTAAGCATAGATTTCATTCATAGATTAAGCAGTCGTGCTTAACTTATACAAATAGTTTAACTACTATATGCATATATGTGGTTGCTTGCCGTTGAGGCGACCGCGGCGCGCTCTGCTCATGTCCCTCTGCGAGCGCTCTGCGGCAGTTGGGCATGCACACGATTACGTCGGGGGGGGCATATGCATGCGGTTGCGCCGCACGCATTGCCACGCGATGCAGTTACGTGCGGCACGATGGAGTTATGCGCTGCAAATTAGAACTGCCATCAGGACGTGCCGTCCGGCCTCCCCTTTAATTCCCGCGGCCATTATAACCTTAGTCTCTTCAACCTTTCAATCACGCCGACAACACAACAAGCACACCCATGACGACACATAGAGAGGGGATGTCTAGCGGCGCTCCAATGAAGTTCGGCGAGCATAAAGTGGAGACCCACGCGAGGGAGACGGATCTCTGGGTGGTGTACACCATCGACCCGGCCGTGGTGGATGACTACATCGACACTGTTGAGCAGTTGCTTGCTGGAGACAAGTACAAGGTAGTCGGCATCGACCTCCAGTACACCGCCGGTCGTCCCGGCATAGATCAGAAGGTTGCCGTCGCCCAGTTGTGCGTGCGCCATCATGTCCTCATCTACCACTACTGCATGGCCAGAGAGCCTTGCGACCATTTCAACAGGTTTGTCAACAGCACCGACTACAAGTTCGCCATGGTGGAAACCACCGACAATGTAAAAGCGCTCAGTGTTACGGGCTTGGCCTGCCAGAACCTTGTCGAAATCCGTGAGCACTACAGGGTCTAGGGCAGCACGAAGAAGGACTCCCTGCTTGAACTCGCCTCAGCCATCATCGACCCCTACTATGAAAAGATGAAGCAGGATGCCCAGAGAACAAATGTCGTATCCTGGCACAGGGCCTGGATGCGGTGACTGGATGAACCTCACATCAGGTTCGCGACCAAGAGCATGTACACATGCTAGGAGATGCACATGCGGATCGTTGACATGAGGAAGTGCCTCGTTACCCAAATCGACGAGCCCGGATCGAGCCACAAGCAGAGCAAGCGTCACAAGAAGTAGATGATGATCAGATGATCGTTTATGCTAGTTAATCATGCATGTAATATATAGTTTACTTTATTGGTGTGTGGAAGTGTCATGTGTGTAGTAGCCACCTATGAAATTATGCATGTAATAGTTTATTTTGGTGTGTGCAAATGCCATGGTTGTAGTAGCCACCTATGTAATTGAATGTTGAATTTGGTTAATCATGCATGTAATATATATGTTGTTGTTCTGTATGCAATCCCATCGCACAACACACACGTCATATTAGCAGCAACCGTTTGTGTTATTACCGGTCTTCGCACACATTTCTGATTACAGACCTGTTTGTCCCGTATCACACACATCTTGTTATATTGAACCATTTATATTCTCTTGTCTCAACACAAACAATTCATCCGAGTGAACCACATGTTGTATACCGCACACACCTTGATCCGGCTGACCGTTTCTTTTGTGTTGCCTAATCACAAATAGTTCATCCTAGTGAACCGTATGCTGTGTATCGCACATGCCTTCATCTGGCTGCCCGTTTCTTTTGTTACTCCTCATCGCAAACAGTTAATTCAACTGAATTGTATGCCCTGCATCCCACACGCAACTAATATCTGAACCGTGTTTGATGCATCCGTCATCGCAAACGTTTTGCACATTTTTAACGGTTCTCTCACACCACCGTTTGCGATTATTGCATCGCACACAGTTTCTCGAAGGGTCTGTGATCGTAGTGTCGCTTTAGCAGCATCCTGCAGTAGTGCAAGGACACAACATTGTCTTAGCCGTGTGTGGTGCCCCCCTCCACCGTTTACTTATTCGAAAGTATCATCATAGTGCTTAGGCGAAGCCCTGCGCGGATCACATCACCAACACCGTCATCACGCCGTCGTGCTGACGAAACTCATCGACTCCATCGACACTCTGCTGAATCAAGAGTTCGAGGGACGTCATCGAGCTGAATGTGTGTAGAACTCGGAGGTGTCGTATGTTCGGTACTTGACCGGTTGATTCAAGGATACGTTCCACTACTTCAACCGCGTTAAGTTAACGCTTCCGCTTTCGGTCTATGAGGGTACGTGGACACACTCTCCCCCTCTCGTTGTTATGCATCTCCTAGATAGATCTTGCACGAGTGTAGGATTTTTTTAAAAATTACATGCTACATTTCCCAACAGATTTGAAGTTAGAGGTAGGGTACCATTTTAACCTAAAATTACCATATTAATGATTATCAGATTATCAAGATAGTCAAGCCAATAGCTCTTCTAGAGTTGATACAAGGATCATGGGCCAAACTATAAAAATTCCTTGTGAACACCGACACATTCCCAACTACTCAATTACACTGGACGCTCGCGAACCAACCTGTGCTTGGATGGCTAGAGGGACAGTGGTATCCCCGGCCTATCAGGGTTCAAGTCCTGATGCTCGCATTATTCCTCGATTTATTTCAGGATTTTCGGGGATGCGCTTTCAGTGGGAGAAGACGTTCCTGTCGACGACGATATGCATACGGTGACTTTGTAAATCTCAAGATGATATGTTGTCTCAGTCTCTCGAAGGTGCTCATAGGGATAGGATGTGTGTGTGCGCGTTAGTAGGGGTGAGTGTATGAGCGCTTGCGTTTGTACTGTGTTTATAAAAAAGTACACTGGACGCTCCAATGATGACAGCCAAACTGATGTCAAAGGGAATGACTATGCGTCACTCGACTGAATCGTTTTTGTGACCGCTGAACCGTCGGATCTTCATCCGATGCACACTGTTCATCTTCTTCCTCTGGCCGCCCTCCAGCCCAGGCCAAACCACCAGCCTCCGCTTCTTGCGGCCGGCGGCGCTTCCACAATCGCCTCGCCGCCCCGCCCTCCCCTTGACCTCCCCCACCACCAGGCTTGCCGCCACCCCCGGCCATCCCTCTAGCCCCGTCCCCATCTAGTTTTCTTCTTCGGCGAAGCCGCACCATCGCCCCCACCACCGTCGTCCACCACCGTCCCCACTCTGAACCCTAAGAGCATCTCCAGCCGTTAGCCCCCCAAGGAGGCATAAAAATCACCGCCTGGGGGTGAGTCGGCGGCCTACTCGACGCTGGGGGCCGTTGGGCACCCAGCCGTTGCGCCCAGGCGCCGATTTCGCCATTATTCGGCCCAATTTTGTCCAAAAATGGCCCGATATATGCGTGAATCGGCCCATATTCGGCGCGGTTCGGCGTGTTTCAGCGTAAATTTTCGCATACAAATAGAAATCAATTAGTTCATCACATAGTTCGACATGGTTCGGCGTGTTTCAGCGTGTTTTTGCCACCGTAGTTCATCACAGAAAATCAATATAAATCAAATAGTTCAACAAATAAAAACTCAAGTTTCATCACACGTCATTCTCCGCGTCGCTCCGGCCTCGCCCTTGAGCCTCCATAGGTGCTCCACCAGATCGTGTTGCAGTTCTTGATGCACCTGTGGGTCTCGGATCTCCTGACGCATATTGAGGTAGTCAGTCCAGGTTGCTGGTACCTGGTGATCAACTTGGGCAAGAGGACCCTGCCTGTAATATGGTTCAGTGTCAAACACTAGCTCTTCCTGCTCGCTCTCAATGATCATGTTGTGCAAGATAACACAACAAGTCATGATCTCCCACATTTAATCTTTCGACCAGGTCTGAGCAGGGTACCGCACAACAACAAATCGAGATTGGAGCACACCAAATGCCCGCTCAACATCCTTCCTGCAAGCCTCCTGAACCTTCGCAAAGAAGACGTTCTTGCCTCCTGGCACATGGTTTGAGATAGTCTTCACAAATGTCGACCATCTCGGATAGATGTCATTAGCTAGATAGTACCCCTTGTTGTAGTGCCGCCCACTGACCTTGAAGTTCACCAGAGGAGAATGACCTTCAACAAGCTTGGCAAAGACAGGGGAGCACTGCAGGACGTTGATGTCATTGTGAGTTCCTGGCATCCCAAAGAAAGAGTGCCAAATCCAGAGGTCCTGTGTGGCCACTTCCTCAAGTACCACACTGCAACCGCCTTTGGAGCCTTTATACAACTCATGCGAAGAAAATGGACAGTTCTTCCACTTCCAATGCATGCAGTCGATGCTTTCAAGCATCCCAGGAAATCCTCTTGCTGCATTCTGTGCTAGGATCCGAGCAGTGTCTTCCGCATTGGGTGTTCGCAAGTATTGCGGTCCAAACACTGCCACCACTGCCCTGCAGAACTTGTAGAAACACTCAATGGTGGTGGACTCGGCCATGTGCCCATAGTCGTCGAGTGAATCACCAGGAGCTCCGTATGCAAGCATCCTCATAGCTGTCGTGCACTTCTAGATTGAGGTGAATTCAAGTGTGCTGGTGCAATCCATCTTGCACTTGAAGTAGTTGTCGAACTCCCGGATGGAATTCACAATCCTGAGGAAAAGCTTTCAGCTTATCCGATAACGGTGCCGAAATGTTTTCTCACTATGCAATGGAGCGTCGACGAAGTAGTCCGAGTAGAGCATGCAGTAGCCTTCCAGAGATGCCGGTTCTTTGCTTTCACCTGCCCAGACACCGAGCCACCTCGCCGCGGCTTTTCACTGCTCGCGAGCAGGCCAGCGAGGGTGGCGAGTGTTGGAAATATGCCCTAGAGGCAATAATAAAAGTATTATTATATTTCAATGTTCATGATAAATGTCTTTTATTCATGCTATAACTGTATTATCCGGAAATCGTAATACACGTGTGAATACATAGACCACAATATGTCCCTGGTGAGCCTCTAGTTGACTAGCTCATTGTGATCAACGGATAGTCATGGTTTCCTGACTATGGACATTGGATGTCGTTGATAACGGGATCACATCATTAGGAGAATGATGTGATGGACAAGACCCAATCCTAAGCCTAGCACAAAAGGTCGTGTAGTTCATTTGCTAGAGCTTTGCCAATGTCAAGTATCTCTTCCTTTGACCATGAGAGCGTGTAACTCCTGGATACCGTAGGAGTGCTTTGGGTGTATCAAACGTCACAACGTAACTGGGTGACTATAAAGGTGCACTACAGGTATCTCCGAAAGCATCTATTGTTTTATGCGGATCGAGACTGGGATTTGTCACTCCATGTAAACGGAGAGGTATCTCTGGGCCCACTCGGTAGGACATCATCACATGCGCAATGTGACCAAGGAGTTGATCACGGGATGATGTGTTATGGAACGAGTAAAGTGACTTGCCGGTAACGAGATTGAACAAGGTATTGGATACCGACGATCGAATCTCGGGCAAGTAACATACCGATAGACAAAGGGAATTGAATACGGGATTGATTAAGTCCTTGACATCGTGGTTCATCCAATGAGATCATCGTGGAACATGTGGGAGCCATCATGGGTATCTAGATCCCGCTGTTGGTTATTGACCGGAGAACGTCTCGGTCATGTCTACATGTCTCCCGAACCCGTAGGGTCTACACACTGAAGGTTCGATGACGCTAGGGTTATAAAGGAAGCTTGTATGTGGTTACCGAATGTTGTTCGGAGTCCCGGATGAGATCCCGGACGTCACGAGGAGTTCCGGAATGGTCCGGAGGTAAAGATTTATATATGGGAAGTCCTGTTTTGGTCACCGGAAAAGTTTTGGGCGATATCGGTATTGTACCGGGACCACCGGGAGGGTCCCGGGGTCCACCAAGTGGGGCCACCTGCCCCAGAAGGCTGCGTGGGCCAAGTGTGGGAGGGGACCAGCCCCTAGGAGGGCTGGTGCGCCACCCACAAGGAGTCCAAGGCACAAGAGAGAGTGGGAGGGGGCAAACCCTAGTCCAGATGGGCCTTAAGGCCCATATTGGTGCGCCTCCCTCTCCTCTCCCCCCTTGGCCGGCTCCCCTTTGCCATCTAGGGCTGGCCGCACCCCTTGGGGGTGGGAAACCCTAAAGGGGGCGCAGCCCCCCCTTCCCCCTATATATAGATGAGTTTTGGGGCTGCCATACACATGAGTTCTCTCCCTCTTGGTGCAGCCCTACCTCTCTCCCTACTCCTCCTCTCCCATGGTGATTGGCGAAGCCCTGCGGGATTGCCACGCTCCTCCACCACCACCACGCCGTTGTGCTGCTGTTGGATGGAGTCTTCCTCAACCTCTCCCTCTCTCCTTGCTGGATCAAGGCGTGGGAGACGTCACCGGGCTGTACGTGTGTTGAACGCGGAGGTGCCGTGCGTTCGGCACTTGATCATCGGTGATTTGAATCACGACGAGTACGACTCCATCAACCCCGTTCACTTGAACGCTTCCGCTTAGCGATCTACAAGGGTATGTAGATGCACTCTCCTTCTACTCGTAGCTGGTTTCTCCATAGATAGATCTTGGTGACACGTAGGAAAATTTTGAATTTCTGCTATGTTCCCCAACAGTGGCATCATGAGCTAGGTCTATTGTGTAGATTCTTTGCACGAGTAGAACACAAAGTAGTTGTGGGCGTTGATGTTGTTCAATATGCTTACCGTTACTAGTCCAATCTTGTTTCGACGGTATTGTGGGATGAAGCGGCCCGGACCGACCTTACACATACTCTTACGTGAGACAGGTTCCACCGATTGACATGCACTTGGTGCATAAGGTGGCTAGCGGGTGCCAGTCTCTCCCACTTTAGTCGGAACGGATTCGATGAAAAGGGTCCTTATGAAGGGTAAATAGCAATTGGCATATCACGTTGTGGTTTTGCGTAGGTAAGAAACGTTCTTGCTAGAAACCCATAGCATCCACGTAAAACATGCAACAACAATTAGAGGACGTCTAACTTGTTTTTGCAGGGTATGCTATGTGATGTGATATGGCCAAGAAGAATGTGATGAATGATATGTGATGTATGAGATTGATCATGTTCTTGTAATAGATTCACGACTTGCATGTCGATGAGTATGACAACCGGCAGGAGCCATAGGAGTTGTCTTTATTTTTTGTATGACCTGTGCGTCATTAAAGAACGCCATGTAACTTACTTTACTTTATTGCTAAACGCGTTAGTCATAGAAGTAGAAGTAGTCGTTGGCGTGACAACTTCATGAAGACACGATGATGGAGATCATGGTGTCATGCCGGTGACGATGATGATCATGGAGCCCCGAAGATGAAGATCAAAAGGAGCAAAATGATATTGGCCATATCATGTCACTATTTGATTGCATGTGATGTTTATCATGTTTATGCATCTTGTTTACTTAGGACGACGGTAGTAAATAAGATGATCCCTTACAAAATTTCAAGAAGTGTTCTCCCCTAACTGTGCACCGTTGCTACAGTTCGTCGCTTCTAAGCACCACGTGATGATCGGGTGTGATGGATTCTTACGTTCACATACAACGGGTGTAAGACAGTTTTACACAGCGAAAACACTTAGGGTTAACTTGACGAGCCTAGCATGTGCAGACATGGCCTCGGAACACGGAGACCGAAAGGTCGAGCATGAGTCGTATGGTAGATACGATCAACATGAAGATGTTCACCGATGATGACTAGTCCGTCTCACGTGATGATCGGACATGGGCTAGTTGACTCGGATCATGTAATCACTTAGATGACTAGAGGGATGTCTATCTGAGTGGGAGTTCATAAGATGAGCTTAATTATCCTGAACATAGTCAAAAGACCTTTTGCAAATTATGTCGTAGCTCGCGCTATAGTTCTACTGTTTAGATATGTTCCTAGAGAAAATTATAGTTGAAAGTTGATAGTAGCGATTATGCGATCAGTAGAAAGCTTATGTCCTTAATGCACCGCTCAGTGTGCTGAACCCCAAACGTCGTTTGTGGATGTTGTGAACATCGGACATACACGTCTTGATAACTACGTGATAGTTCAGTTAAACGGTTTAGAGTTGAGGCACGAAAGACGTTTTCGAAACATCACGAAACATATGAGATGCTTCGAGGGCTGAAATTGAGATTTCAGGCTCGTGCCCATGTCAAGAGGTATGAGACCTCCGACAATTTTCTTAGCCTACAAACTAAGGGAGAAAAGCTCAATCGTTGAGCTTGTGCTCAGATTGTCTGAGTGCAACAATCACTTGAATCGAGTGGGAGTTGATCTTCCAAATGAGATAGTGATGTTTCCCCAAAGTCATTGCCACCAAGCTGCTAGAGCTTCGTGATGAACTATAACATATCAGGGATAGATATGATGATCCTTGAGGTATTCGCAATGTTTGACACCGCGAAAGTAGAAATCAAGAAGGAGCATCAATTGTTGATGGTTGGTGAAACCACTAGTTTCAAGAAGGGCAAGTGCAAGAAGGGATACTTCATGAAACGGCAAATCAGCTGCTGCACCAGTGAAGAAACCCGAGGTTGAACCCAAACCCGAGACTAAGTGCTTCTGTAATAAGGGGAACAACCACTGGAGCAACATTACCCTAGATACTTGGTAGATGAGAAGGCTGGCAAGGTCGATAGAAGTATATTGGATATACATTATGTTAATGTGTACTTTACTAGTACTCCTAGTAGCACCAGGGTATTGGATACCGGTTCGGTTGCTAAGTATTAGTAACTCGAAATAAAAGCTACGGAATAAACGGAGACTAGCTAAAGGTGAGCTGACGATATATGTTGGAAGTGTTTCCAAGGTTGATATGATCAAGCATCGCACGCTCCCTCTACCACTGAGATTGGTGTTTGCTTTGAGCATAGACATGATTGGATTATGTCTATCGCAATACGGTTATTCATTTAAGGAGAATAATGGTTACTCTGTTTATTTGAATAATACCTTCAATGGTCTTACACCTAAAATGAATGGTTTATTGAATCTCGATCGTAGTGATACACATTTTCGTGCCAAAAGATATAAGATAGTAATAATAGTACCACTTACTTGTGGCACTGCTGTGTAAGTCATATTGGTATAAAACGCATGAAGAAGCTCCATGTTGATGGATCTTTGGACTCACTCGTTTTTGAAAAGTTTGAGACATGCGAACCATGTCTATTGGTGTATATGCATGAAGAAACTCCATGCAAATGGACCGTTCGGACTCACTTGATTTTGAATCACTTGAGATATGCAAATCATACCACATAGGCAAGATGACTGAAAAGCCTCGGTTTCAATAAGATGGAACAAGATAGCAACTTGTTGGAAGTAACACATTTTGATGTGTGCAGTCCAATAAGTGCTGAGGCATGCAGTGAATATCGTTATGTTCTTACTTCACAGATGATTCGAGTAGATGTTGAGAATATTTACTTGATGAAACACAAGTCTGAATTATTGAATGGTTCAAGTAATTTCAGAGTGAAGTAGAAGATCATTATGACAAGAGGATAAAATGTCTATGATACGATCATAGAGATGAATGTCTGAGTTACGAGTTTTGGCACACAATTAAGACATTGTGGAAAATGTTTCACAATTAATACCGCCTGGAACACCATAGTGTGATGGTGTGTCCGAACATCATAGTTGCACCCTATTGGATATGGTGCGTACCATGATGTCTCTTATCGAATTACCACTATCGTTCATGGGTTAGGCATTAGAGACAACCACATTCACTTTAAATAGGGCACCACATAATTCCGTTGAGATGACACCGTATGAATTATGGTTTAGAGAAACCTAAGTTGTCGTTTCTTGAAAGTTTGGGGCTGCGACGCTTATGTGGAAAAGTTTCAGGATTGATAAGCTCGAACCCAAAGCGGATAAAATGCATCTTCATAGGACACCCAAAACAGTTGGGTATACCTCCTGTCTCAGATCCGAAAGCAATAAGGGATTGTTTCGAGAATCAGGTCCTTTCTCGAGGAAAAGTTTCTCTCGAAAGAATTGAGTGGGAGGATGGTGGAAACTTGATGAGGTTATTGAACCGTCTCTTCAACTAGTGTGTGGCAGGGCACAGGAAGTTGTTCCTGTGGCACCTACACCAATTGAAGTGTAAGCTTATGATAGTGATCATGAAGCTTCGGATCAAGTCACTACCGAACCTCGTAGGACGACAAGGACACGTACTACTTCGGAGTGGTAAGGTGATCCTGTCTTGAAGGTCATGTTGCTAGACAACAATGAACCTACGAGCTATGAAGAAGCGATGGTGGGCCCGAATTCCGACAAATGGTTAGAAGCCATGAAATCCGAGATAGTATCCATATATCAGAAAAAGCATGGACTTTGATGGACTTGCCCGATGATCGGCAATCCATTGAGATAAATGGATCTTTTAAGAAGAAGACGGACGTGGATGGTAATGTCACCATCTATGAAGCTCGACTTGTGGCGAAGTGTTTTCTGACAAGTTCAAGGAGTTGACTACGATGAGATTTTCTCACTCGTAGTGATGCTTAAAGTCCGTCGGAATCATGTTAGCATTAGCTGCATTTATGAAATCTGGCAGATGGATGTCAAGACAAGTTTCCTTACTAGTTTTCGTAAGGAAAGGTTGTATGCAATACAATCAGAAAAGTTTTGTCGATCCTAAGGATGCTAAAAGGTATGCTAGCTCCAGCGATCCTTCTAAGGACTGGAGTAAGCATCTCGGAGTTGGAATGTACGCTTTGATGAGATGATCAAAGATTTTGGATTTATACAAAGTTTATGAGAAACTTGTA
This sequence comes from Triticum aestivum, assembly GCF_018294505.1. Taxonomy (NCBI): domain Eukaryota; kingdom Viridiplantae; phylum Streptophyta; class Magnoliopsida; order Poales; family Poaceae; genus Triticum; species Triticum aestivum. Next base: position 158,848,374 of record NC_057813.1, read on the forward strand.
TTTCCAAAGAAGTGAGTGGGAGCACTATAGAATTTCTGATGAGTATATGTTGTTGACATATTGATGATCAGAGATGATGTAGAATTTCTAGAAAGCATATAGGGTTATTTGAAAGGTGTTTTTCAATAGAAAACCTGGATTAAGCTACTTGAACATTGAGCATCAAGATCTATAAGGATAGATCAAAATGCTTAATAATACTTTCAAATGAGCACATACCTTGACATGATCTTGAAGGTGTTCAAGATGGACCAGTCAAAGAAGGAGTTCTTGCCTGAGTTGTAAGGTACGAAGTTAAGACTTAAAGCTCGACCACGGCAGAAAAGAGAGAAAGGATGAAGGTCGTCCCCTATGCTTTAGACGTAGGCTCTACAGTATGCTATGCTGTGTACCGCACCGAAAGTGTGCCTTGCCATGAGTCAGTCAAGGGGTACAAGAGTGATCCATGAATGGATCATAGGACATCGGTCAAAGTTATCCTTAGTAACTAGTGGACTAAGGAATTTTCTCGATTATGGAGGTGGTAAAAGAGTTCGTCGTAAAGGTTACGACGATGCAAGCTTGACACCTATCCGGATAGCTCTGAGTAGAGAGACCGGATACATATAATGGAGCAATAATTTAGAATAGCTCCAAGTAGAACAGTTGTTTGGAATAGCTCCAAATAGAGCGTGGTAGCTGCATCTAGGAGATGACATGGAGATTTGTAAAGCACACACGGATCTGAAAGGTTCAGACCCGTTGACTAAAACCTCTCTCACAAGCAACATGATCAAACATAAAACTCATTAAGTGTTAATCACATAGTGATGTGAACTAGACTACTGACTCTAGTAAACTCTTGGGTATTAGTCACATGGCGATGTGACCTGTGAGTGTTAATCACATGGCGATGTGAACTAGATTATTGACTCTAGTGCAAGTGGGAGACTGTTGGAAATATGCCCTAGAGGCAATAATAAAAGTATTATTATATTTCAATGTTCATGATAAATGTCTTTTATTCATGCTATAATTGTATTATCCGGAAATCGTAATACACGTGTGAATACATAGACCACAATATGTCCCTGGTGAGCCTCTAGTTGACTAGCTCGTTGTGATCAACGGATAGTCATGGTTTCCTGACTATGGACATTGGATGTCGTTGATAACGGGATCACATCATTAGGAGAATGATGTGATGGACAAGACCCAATCCTAAGCCTAGCACAAAAGGTCGTGTAGTTCATTTGCTAGAGCTTTGCCAATGTCAAGTATCTCTTCCTTTGACCATGAGAGCGTGTAACTCCTGGATACCGTAGGAGTGCTTTGGGTGTATCAAACGTCACAACGTAACTGGGTGACTATAAAGGTGCACTACAGGTATCTCCGAAAGTATCTATTGTTTTATGCGGATCGAGACTGGGATTTGTCACTCCGTGTAAACGGAGAGGTATCTCTGGGCCCACTCGGTAGGACATCATCACATGCGCAATGTGACCAAGGAGTTGATCACGGGATGATGTGTTACGGAACGAGTAAAGTGACTTGCCGGTAACGAGATTGAACAAGGTATTGGATACCGACGATCGAATCTCGGGCAAGTAACATACCGATAGACAAAGGGAATTGAATACGGGATTGATTAAGTCCTTGACATAGTGGTTCATCCGATGAGATCATCGTGGAACATGTGGGAGCCATCATGGGTATCCAGATCCCGCTGTTGGTTATTGACCGGAGAACGTCTCGGTCATGTCTACATGTCTCCCGAACCCGTAGGGTCTACACACTGAAGGTTCGATGACGCTAGGGTTATAAAGGAAGCTTGTATGTGGTTACCGAATGTTGTTCGGAGTCCCGGATGAGATCCCGGACGTCACGAGGAGTTCCGGAATGGTCCGGAGGTAAAGATTTATATATGGGAAGTCCTGTTTTGGTCACCGGAAAAGTTTCGGGCGATATCGGTATTGTACCGGGACCACCGGGAGGGTCCCGGGGTCCACCAAGTGGGGCCACCTGCCCCAGAAGGCTGCGTGGGCCAAGTGTGGGAGGGGACCAGCCCCTAGGAGGGCTGGTGCGCCCCCCACAAGGAGTCCAAGGCGCAAGAGAGAGTGGGAGGGGGCAAACCCTAGTCCAGATGGGCCTTAAGGCCCATATTGGTGCGCCTCCCTCTCCTCTCCCCCCTTGGCCGCCTCCCCTTTGCCATCTAGGGCTGGCCGCACCCCTTGGGGGTGGGAAACCCTAAAGGGGGCGCAGCCCCCCTTCCCCCTATATATAGATGAGTTTTGGGGCTGCCATACACATGAGTTCTCTCCCTCTTGGTGCAGCCCTACCTCTCTCCCTACTCCTCCTCTCCCATGGTGCTTGGCGAAGCCCTGCGGGATTGCCACGCTCCTCCACCACCACCACGCCGTTGTGCTGCTGTTGGATGGAGTCTTCCTCAACCTCTCCCTCTCTCCTTGCTGGATCAAGGCGTGGGAGACGTCACCGGGCTGTACGTGTGTTGAACGCGGAGGTGCCGTGCGTTCGGCACTTGATCATCGGTGATTTGAATCACGACGAGTACGACTCCATCAACCCCGTTCACTTGAACGCTTCCGCTTAGCGATCTACAAGGGTATGTAGATGCACTCTCCTTCTACTCGTAGCTGGTTTCTCCATAGATAGATCTTGGTGACACGTAGGAAAATTTTGAATTTCTGCTACGTTCCCCAACAGCGAGCACCATGAGATGCTTCTGCTCCTGGACATCGGCTTCGGCTTCCTCCTCCAGCAACGCCGTGAGCGCCTCCTCATCTTCGGAGTCCATCGCCGGGCCGGGCAAATCACCGAACACCTTGTGGGCGAGGTGGGCGCAAACCCGCCGGTGTACAGGCCCTGCGCGGCCGGAACGCTGGAAAAGTTACCCGGGCGGCGTCGGAGAGGCTGCCTCGGTGAAACCTCTTCTTTTTTCCGACGGGGAATGACCTATCTAGCTGTGGTGGGCGGTGGATGGCGCCGGTATCGGCAGGGTGGCGGAC
>NC_057813.1:158851998-158891948 GCF_018294505.1 Triticum aestivum
GGGGGGCGGAGGCGAATCTGGATGGATGGCTTGACTTTTCGCCTGGCAATGTGGCCCCAGGTGCGCTTTTCCCTTGCGCCGGAGCCCCCGAGCGCCCCCCAGTGCGCCGGGTTCGGCCTGCGATCGCCAGGCGCAAAAACGGCCGAGCCGGCTGAATTCGGCGTCCTGGGGGCGGGACTGGGGTGTTTTTTTGGTGCCGGCGCGGAAAAAACGCGTGGGGAGGACCTATTGGGGGCGCGGCTGAAGATGCTCTAAGATAGATAGTGGGGTGATGATGACGAGCCCCTTCCTTCTCTTCGGCGAGGCCATTCCTTCTCCTTCCTTCACTCAAAATGGACTGACCCCAAACTCAGCTGACTGAAATTTAGCTAAACTGGATGTCAAAAAGGCAAAAATGACGGCAGCGAAACCCAAACTAAACCATACACGAAAATAAACCGCGATCAGAAGCCGAACCTAGTTCCGGCACCTGGCACACGCTCGAACCCCCACCGCCGGCCTCCGACTGAGAAAGGGAGGGAAGGGAGGAACGGAAATCCAGTGCCGCGGCGGGGTCGCAGGCTTTGCCAGCCGACCAATGCGGCGGGAGAAGCGGCTCTACAGCTTCCTGGGCCTCCTCCTCCTCCTCGCCGTCGTGTACCTCAACTGGCTCCCGGGCCGCGACCCCGCCGCTCCCGGCGGCGGCGGCCTCAAGCTGCCGGTGCCGTGGCTCCAGCCGCGGATGTCGTTCGCGGGCCGCAACGGCACCCACTTCGTCGACGCCGATACGGGCGCGCCGCTCTACGTCAACGGCTGGAACTCCTACTGGCTGCTCTCGTCGCGGTCGCCCGCGCTCGTGTCGGAGATGCTGCGCCGGGGCCGCATCATGGGCCTCGCCGTCTGCCGCACCTGGGCCTTCATCGACGGCGGCCCCGGCGCCCTTCAGATCTCCCCCGGCCGCTTCAACGAAGCCGTCTTCCAGGTCCAGATCTCCCTCTAACCCCCTCCTCCCCCCTCGCGAACCATCTGGTGGCAGCCATGCTATTGGGGCTGCTCTTCTGACCAAAATTCTTGTCGTAGACCAGTTTTCTGTATACAAGGGTAGTACTTAGAGCTGCTGTTAGCAAACGCGTGGACACATCTTTCGTGTTGTTGGTACCACTGTTGGGACCGTGGGGGTGTTACAAAGCATGACGATGCAACTGGGGCAATTTGGATGTGCTTCATGTGGCCATCATTTAGCATACTTTGCAACATGAAGATATCTGCATATTTTGTCTTGTAGAGGCTCAATGACCGATACCATGTACTGTATTTCGGTACCAGATTAGGTTATGCTTTATGCTTCTGTAGTCCAAATCCATAATTCAGTAGATTCCATAATACCCTTCACAGTAAGACTGCCGTGTACCGAATAAATCCAGTCGTAATATCTTTCTGCCATGCATCGAATAAATCTTATGGTTGGCGTCTAGCCTTTTCGGGAACCTATTAGCTTTTAAGTTCCTTGTATATCGTGGTGTGATTTCTTTGGTGCCTCTCGCTGATTAGAACCTTCTGTCAAGAAACAAGTTCCATTGCAACAATCAAGGCAGATCCCTTCACCAGTCTCCTCCCCTCTTCCAATCATGTTTCTGCATTTCTTAATCATATTCTAGTGGTGTGGTCATTTAAACAGTGCGCTGTTATCGTGTGATATTTGAAGACCCTACCTATTGTTGGCTGCAAATTCAGAGCGCGCCCTGACTGGCCTGGTTAATTACGTACTATTAACAAGCATGGCCTTGCATTGCGGCCATTAGTCATGGAACATACTCGCAAGCCTCATGAAAATCTTATAATCCCTGAGGAGGTTCTACCACGTGGAAACACTCTTTAATTGAACTTTCGTTTTAACTGGTTGTGAACAGAAACCGCCAGCTTTACTTGGTGGGCTGGGAATGCCAGAGTAATCAATTTCTCGGGTAAACTACTTGGAGCTCACGTAGCCCATGACGGATTAATCGTATTCTGGGCCAGAGCAATGAACCTATTTGAAGTGGCCCATTTCGTACCAGAAAAGCCCATGTATGAATAAGGGTTGATTTTACTTCCACACTTATCCACTCTAGGTTTGTGATTCTCAAAAAAAAAAAAAGCTACTCTAGGTTGGGGAGTAGGGCCAGGGGGGAAGTTCTAGATACTTTTCCTTACTTCGTACCTGGCATACTTCACCTAATTTCCTCTGCAGTCTTAGGCTTTGGTGGCATAAATCAAAACACCAACCACTATAGTTACATTTGTTGCTAAAATATTGGCGTAAGCGCCAAATTGGCAGCGCATGGCCAGTGAGCTAAAAAAACCCGAAGAATGGGTTAATTTTTTCATATGCTCTCCTCTTATAGATAGGACGAACAAAGAACAAAAGTTTTTCATGGTGACAATCTCTTAACAGAATCCTATTATTAGCAACGGCAGCATGCTTGTTTGACTTGAGGCATATTGCACCACATGCATATTAACCATAATAAATGTTTAAAATTACAACTTAGAAGTTTCAAATTTGAAACTGATGGGATCTGTTTTGAGGAGTCATATGGAAAGCTACTTTAAGACTCAGAAAAATGGACCTTTGAATGTCACTTACCTGCTTACATCTGCATAGTTCTCTTATGAATTTTTGAAGCACGGTCTGCTAGGCACTATGAAGGGCACATCTGTAAGTTCTCAGGATTGATGGTTATTTGACTCACCAAAAGAACGAGTTTTAAAATTTTACCTCCTTGATTGACACATCTCATCTTGGCCTCTAATACCTTTACACACTTTAGTTAACCAGCCCTATCAATTATGTTGCTGCAATCAAGTTTTTAAAATGGAAAAAAGAATCCCTGAAAGAACGACGGTTTCAGCAGTGGAACAATCATGCACTTGTTTGTGAGGTGCAATATTTGGCGCCGACTGGTATCATACTAAGTTAACTTTTTTTTTTGCGGGGATACTAAGTTAAACTTTAACCACTGTAGCCATCACGCTATTTGGTCTGTTATGCCTCTATACGAATCATATTGGCCTTACACTTTGCAAGTTCGCATCGTGAACAAGTTCAATGCCAGGAAAGAAGCAATGGATATGTTCAGCAAGCACAAATAATTAGCAGCTATAAGATGCATGCTACCTCCATCGTTCGTTTATTCATTTCTTCTACTGATAGTCACCTTCCTTTTATTATGGTACAAGTTGCTAATAGTTTGCGCTGTGCAACTTGAGTGATGCCACATACCTTGCTGTTCTCTGACAATATGACTAACTGATGATCCCGAGTTATGCTTACACAACGGAATGCAAACTGATATTTAGATTTTGAAGTATGAAGTGGTGCCAAACTTTCCTGATCTCTAGAGTTTAGTTGGGGCTTAACCTGTATACCCTGTGTTTCCACTGTGTAATATGAAATTTCTATATTCTGTTCCTTTGCCTAAGAAATTCTTTATTTTTTTCTTCTTGGCTGTATACACTCCCCAACACGTATCTTTTTGAAGCGGTATTCATTTTTAGAATTACTTTTAAAATGTCAATACCTCAACTAATAGGTTTATAGAAGCACAGGTAAATGATGTTCTTCCTGTGAATAGTAATCATAACTTTCTTCATTACAGGTATTGGATTACATTATATATGAAGCCCGGAGAAATCATATTAGGTTGATTCTTTGCCTTGTCAACAACCTTGATAACTTTGGAGGGAAGACCCAATATGTTAAGTGGGCACAAGCAGCTGGAGCTAACTTGACGAATTCAACTGATTCTTTTTTCTATGACCCAACCGTTAAGGGTTACTACAAGGATTATGTGAAGGTAATATTTAGGTTGAAACAAATAATTATTATCTTGTGGCACCCCGTATTTACTACTCCCCCTGTTTTCTTAACTGTCCTCAACCCACCATGTACACATAACAAGCAAACACTAAATCTATGAAATATTTAATGAGAAAGTACCATGCATACCCTTGTTGAATGACATGCTACAACCATCTAACCTGTTCCAAAGCATTAAACTGGAGATATTGGATTAACTATACTCTTGATTTCCTCAGTGGACAGTTGTTTTGAAACAGATTCTTGTGAGGTTCAGGAACATATATCATGAAAAAAGAAGATGTAGTTGTCCATTCATTGCAATATTGTGGTGTGCCCCACTTGCACGTTAGAAAATTAATTTTGATAATCTTATCTTACCTTTGATGAGGGCTTTAACGACATAACGTGTCAATCTTTTCTGTACACATGTCATGGTTTTCTCTGTAGATTATCTCCTAAGGGAAGTGGATATTAGATAAATAAAATGTGTTTTGTATTGGCTGAATGTACCTAATATGTTCATATGCTCTGACATTTTATCAATGTTTTCGAGTCGATGAGTCGACGAGTCGCTCAGGGGGGGCGACTCTAGACTAGTCTAGACTAGTCTAGACTCATGGTCGATGAGTCGACAATGGCGACGAGTCGACCTGAGTTAAGCAGCAGCCAGGGGAGGAGCACAAGTGCTCAACAGCAGCAGCAGCAACAAGGGGAGGGGCACACCAGCAGCCACATCAACCAGGGGAGGAGGGGAGGAGCACAACAGCAGGAACAACAACCAGGGGAGGGGAGGAGCACAGTAGCAGGGGAGGAGGGGAGGAGCACACCATAGGAGGGGAGGAGCAGAACAGCAGCAGGGGCAACCAGGGGTGGCGGCTGGAGAGGGTTCGATCGGGGGAGGGGGTGGGGGATGATCGATCTAGGTTTCCAGGGGAAATGGGCCGGCCCATATAACAGTTGGGCTCAATTTAAGTGAGTCGCTCGACCCAGAAAGAGCGACTAGTCGTGACTAGTCGAGACTAGTCGCTCGAGTCGCTCGACTCATGCCAGGAGTCGAGTCGAGAGTTTGAGTCGAACCTGGAGCAGCGACTCATCGACTAGTCGTCGACTAGTCGCGACTAGTCGAACGACTCGAAAACAGAGCATTTTATCTAGGAGTGGTAAAGTGTATTGTGCTGTGGCCACTGCTAAGTGACTAGCATGATTTACGAGACCTTCTTTCATGCATATAGCTTGTAAATTTGTTAAAATAAATAAACAAGGGGGTAATATGTGTCCTCTATTGCGACTCTAATCGACCTGGGTAAACAAAACCTGCAGCTACGTTTGCAGAAGCACTATTTATAAACACATTGTTCTCCAATTTTCCTTCTCTGGTCAATTTTTGATGATTTTATCACCACTCCTATATAACGTATTACCAACAGGCAATATTAACAAGAAGGAACTCTTACAGTGGAATCAGATACTCTGATGAACCTGCTATATTTGCTTGGGAACTCATGAATGAGCCTAGGTGTGTGTCCAATGCATCTGGTCCTCATCTTCAGGTAATGTGGCATTCAAAGATCCATTTTCAGTTTCAGTACACGGGGATTTTTCTGACTGAAAACACTCAACACTTCAAACCCGATGTCCCTTGGCAGGCTTGGATAGCAGAGATGGCAGCATATGTCAAGAGTCTGGACGCTAAACATCTTGTTGCAGTAGGAATTGAAGGGTTTTATGGCACTGGAATAGCTGAGAGGCTGGGTTTTAATCCGGGGGACTGGGCAGCTTCACTCTGCTCAGACTTCATACAGAACTCAGCAGTCGAGAATATTGATTTCGCATCAGTGCATGCTTACCCTGACAGCTGGTATGTATTTTTCCTGATTATTTGTACAAATATATCATGTTTTATATGGCATTGATGCATATATTTGTTCCCAGGCTACCAAAGGCAAGCATGGAAGAAAAACTCAGATACATTTCCAGTTGGGTTGATTCACACCTTAATGACAGCGAACACATCTTGAAAAAACCCGTTCTGTTCTCAGAAGTAGGTTACCTGCAGCACGTAGATGGTAACAGCACAGTTGATAGAGATATTCTTCTAAGAGTTGTTTACGACAAAATCTATGATTCGGCGAGGAAGCTTCAGGCAGGCGGCGGCGCTCTTATTTGGCAGTTGATGGTAGAAGGAACACACATGTACCACGACGACTTCTCCCTGGTGGCACGAGATCATCCCTCGACTTATAAGTTGATAATGGAGCAGTCTTGTCGATTGCAAACGCTGTACAAGAATGATAGAGATCCTGACTGGCAATGCCCGATACAGCCCTAGGAATTTGACTGCCATTAATACCGGGAAGTCCCGCTTCATCTAACAGAATCTTGTCTCCAGCATTATCTTGAACAAGACTGCCTATAGAAGCGAACAGCTGACTGACAGGATGTGTATAGTAACAGCACGTTTGTAACTAGTGATAGATTATTCATCAACTGCAAGCAGGTGGCGTTTGAAGTTGTCTGTGGTAATTACCGTTTTTTTTTCTTTTGTTTATCGGCCACCAATGTGGTTGTTAGCATTCTTTCCATAGGTGTACGCAACTTGTTAGCTACTTTGTTTTGGCCACATGAATAGCAAGAAGAATTTCAGAAATATCGGATTTGCTTTATGTGTTTTCATTCATGTTCTGTACAGTGCAATTCAGTTTCAGATTCGTGCTCGGGCTGGTGCATTGCAGAACAGTGGCGGAGCCAAGATTGAAGTAAACCTTGGGCCAATTTGTTTTTCGGTAACATGGAATTTTTTATTTTACATTTTCTTCAGTGAATCAGCACAAGAATTGAGGTTTAGCATTTTCCGTACAGGAGCCGCCCGACTGATAAGTTGCAAATTAAAAGAGTTCGCTGCTTCTCTTTAGCTGAGATTGCATACGAAAAAGAGAGTATGTTTATCATGCCACATACGTTCTGTTGCGTGCGAATAAAAATCTGCTTACACGAGAATGACGTTTTGGCACTCCATCCCCGTATGGGTGGAGAACCCGTCGCTGTCTCGGCTTTAATACCGGAGGCTCTAGGGAAGTCGGAGGAGATAAAATGTAAAAAAAATCCAAACAAAAATTTGATGTGCATGTCTCGATATTGTGTATGCTCACAAAGTCGTTTCGCGAAAAACCGACAAGTTATGTGTTGCGTATAAAAAAGGCAAAATCCGGCGTCAAAAAGTGCTTTTCGCAAGACATCTTTTTGTCTTTTTTACACAAGCCATAAAAAATATCGGTTTTCTTCAAAATTTGACGTGCACACATATAATGTCGAGATGTATGCGTCAAATTTTTGTTTGAAATTTTTTCACACTTTGAAATATCTTTTTGGGTGGCAGGAGCGCGCGCGCCAAGGAGCATCAATGGATTTCCTGCTTACACGTTCTTTTCATATGGAGCATTAGTACGTTCATATGTTGTGCCCATCAGGAGAGCTACGCCTGAAAAAGCACGAGCACGATGTTTCTGTATGCACATTCATCGAACAAACTACACGGACCCGCAGGTTGTTATCGCCAGCAGTGATGATGCACGGATTGTGCACGGCAAGGACGCCTATTCGTGGATGCCGATCATGCGCGTAGGCTCGGCTTCATGTACAAATCTGAAAAGTCTGCGTGGTGTCTCTGTTTTTTTGGGTCTTAGAGCGTGGAGCTCGGGTTGTTTCGGTCGGTTGGGCCGTCTCCGGGAATTTGAGGTCCCAGTGCAAAATATAAAATGAGGCCCTAAATGTTTAAAAAATCTTATAATTATAACGAACTAGTATGACTAGCACATACTCTCACTTAATTATGTAATTTTAAGTATTTGTTATTTCACACACCGTTTAGAATTATGCGTGACGACCTAAGGAATAGCCAATCGATTGATAACCGAAAGGAGAAACAACCGTTGTTCAAGGTGGTGTGTGTGCGGCTGGAGCGGGTGGCTTTTCACCCAATATGGGTGATAGCATAATGTTGATCTTTTACGACTTTACTGGTGCCAATATGTTGCTTTTTCTTCTTCTTTTGTTAGACTGCTTGGTTGTATACATTCTAACTATGCAGAGACCTGAAGTTACTTATTATGCTTTGTATTCATTTGATGCTATATTTTATTAACGCCTTTATAAAAAAAGTACCCAAAATAGGAAATTAATGAAACTAATATAATTATTCAATATAGTGTTTGCCAAGATGAACCAACTAGAAATTTTAATTACTCAATGTAGTGTTTGCATGTATACTCATTGATATAATTATTCAAGAGAAAACAACCTAAATTAAATACTAACACTTTGTAGGCGCACCTGATAGAGTGATGGATTGATCGGTAATGCTGGTTGCTTTGGCTTGCGGCATTTAATGTTAACATGTATCTTTTCCCATGCATGGTGGCTGCCGTGGTGATCTGACATAGTTGCATGTTGAGACTAGAGATACGTGGTTAATAAGGGTATTTTTTTTCATGCATGGTGACATGGTGACTGACATAACATGCCGAGATAATTAAAGTTAGTGAGAATCAACTATTTAGGTTTACAGGATTACAAAAGATCGTTATGGGCTATGATGCTGACACTTGTGGTTAGTGATGTAGGGTTTCGTTCGAAATCACTTATCTTTGTTTCATAGAAAAACTCTTGCTAATCACCTGATAAGGCCAAGAGCCACTGGACCACTTCAAAAAAGAAAAAGAAAACATGCAGATATGCAAATTATCTTCCCAGAGCTTCAAGCCAAGTTTTTCATGTGCAAGTCCATGTCTCTATCATCCTCATCAATCGTTGGGACCGTTCTAATCCAGAGCCAGCAGCCCCTTTGCCACTCGTTCGTTGCCCGTAGTGCAAGCATGTAATACTCGTACATGTCAAGTGGTTCATCTCCAAGACAAAGAAAGGACAATCCTCGGAGGCACTTCTCACGTGCGGGCACAAACTGATAATCAATTACAATTTAGACTATAAACCCACATAGCAGTACAAGTCAAGTTCTTTTTTGCGAGAGAAAAGAGGACTTTTATTACTTCAGGCAGAGAGTCTGCCATACAAAGGTTTACAACCTCACTAGTCCCTGATCCAAACCACACTGCAGTCCGAGGTGTGCATCTACCATACGCAGCAAGGCCATGAGCGACCTTGTTCTGTGTGTGGCTAATATGAGCAATAACAATCTCTCTCGTACTCTCAGCAATCAACCCTTGAATGTCTTGCACCAGTGTCGTGAGCATTGATTGATCCCGTGTGAGTACAAGTTAAGCTTTACTCCCAATTTTAAGTATCTACACCTTTTATTTAGTTAAAATATTTTAAGTTGCAATATTATCTTTAACACTCAAATGTTTAAAGGGAAACAGTGGGGAAGAAACCCAATGCAATTTTATTGATTTAAAGAACAGTTTAAAGTATTTACAATAGTGGGGCAATAAATATTTACAACAGTGGGAAACCCAAGCACCTATCTAATGTTACATGAGCAGCTGATCATGGAGCCAAGACAGAAATAGTGGGTCCCTGCAAAAAAAGGACAGAAATAGTGGGGCATTATTTCCTTTTAGTCCTATAATCAAACATGGAAAGGTCATGAAAGTATATTTGCCTCCATCTTTGAAAGCTTGGCACCTTGGCTCTGAAAATTCTGTTGTTCCTAGACATCCAGATGGCCCAAGCGGAAAAAATGATTATATCCATGAAGAAAGGGAACCCTTAATTTCTGCATCAAGCCATGAAATGCCTCCGGGGCTGATGGATTCCTTCCTCTTTGAGGGCAACCAAAATTCCAGCATTCTTTAGAAAAAGAGCAACTCCAAAAAAGATGATGAGTCTCCTCCTCTTGAGCAGAGCCTAGTTTTTTAACCAATTCTCACATTTCTTGGTAATTTAAATGTTATACCTTTTTTTGAGTCAACTTCAAAAAAGATGATGAAGAGTATGAATTTATGACATATTAGAAATACCTAGAGTTTCAAAATATAATATGTCGGATATGCAACTCAAACTGAAAATCACTAACAAATTCACATTAAGTATAAGTTTTATATTCCAATTTTAAAGCATCCACATTATTTTTAACTAAAATGTCAAAGTACCAATTTTAGCTTTTTAATATTTGAATACTTTGAACAATTATGTCAAGCATTCACCAAAACTCACAACTTTTGTTGTCCCTGTCTATTATACCACAAAAATGACATCACAATGCTGGCAGACTTATAGTGTTTAGAAATATTGTTGTTCTTCACAGGACACTGAATTCATTATCTGGAGTCGCGCATAGATGGTAGATGTAGAAGAAGTTATGAAAACATTTAGTTACGGGCCATGATGGGCATATATTTGGGGGAAATATGGCGGGTAGTTTATGCTAAAGGCGTTTAATTTTTTTTTTACTTTTTAGAACATGAATGTACTTAACATCCATGTGCCCGTGTGAACATAGCCAAGTCTAAAAATGGCATCATTTCTGGGCACACATCCATGAGAATTTACTATATATCAAATATATATTGCTTTTTTTAATGTCAAATAATAGCAACAATGTACACATCTCAAACTACTTGTGTCTGGCTTATATTTTGTGGGAACTCAACCATGTGTGCAAAAATCGAGTCAGGTTATCCTCTCTCTAAGTCTAAGTTCTCAACATTGATTGGCTGAGTTGTGTCACTTAGCATAGGTTGTCGCAATTGGTCCCTCCTTCATTGTTTGTCACGATCTCTCGAAGTTCTCAACATTGATTGACCAAGTTGTGTTATTTAGCTCAGGTTGTTGCAATTGGTCCCTCCTTTATTGTTGTCACACTCAGCTTAGATGTATATGCTTGAACTACGAAATGTTGAAGTTGCAAATGCTTGAACTAGACTTGAAGTTGTGTTGAGGGGTTCTCCTTGGTGTTCCAGAAAGCCTCAATCAAGTGAATCAATTCAAGTTGAACCATTTTTTTATCTGTTAGAATGTAAACATCTTAGAATACACTACTAAGCCAAAATTATCTAGCCATTTAGTTTTCTAGATTTATTAGTGATATTAGCAATGTTCCGGCTATATAATATATATAGTTTACTAGCTTTACATGCCCAAAGTAAGCCCTTCGAGAATAGGAACCATTTTAGTAGAAGGCCCACAAGATGTTAGTGTTAAAGTACCATGCTCTAATCTATGATAGCCTCCAGATGTTTCCCTTTCCTTGAAAATATCTCTTGACCCTCAAATATGTAAGTAGAAAAATATTTAAATGTCTCAAATCATGAACCTTTCAACTCTTTACTCTATTAACAAAACCAGACTGACCAAATGGTACTCGCGTCGACTGTATATAGTGTCCCAAATTAAAGAGATGCAATAGCTTGGAGTTAATAGTTTGAAGTTATAAACAATGAGAGTATAAAAGTATGTTGAATAAACATGTTTTTAAGAGTACAAGTCGTCCTTAAAAAGGGACATGCCCTCCCACATGCAACATGCCCTCCCACATGCAACCCAATTCATTAGTTTGTCCATAGTTGGTTGCAAACTCTTTTTGTAGCTTGTCATAGTGTAGAAAGTGTTTCTTGCGCAGACAAAAAATCATGTCAGAACCGTCGCACAACAAGACTATTTCCCTCAAAACCCAAAACATATGTTTAGAATATAATGCTTGCACCATGTTGCTATGGACCGTTATTTTCCCAATGTTATTTTTTTTCCGCCTGCCTCTAATGCTAAATACAACTTATGTAACCTAGAGTCTGTGACCATTGCAACATGTGGCGTCTTTTGGTGAGACATAAGCTCCTACCTCCCTTCCTTCCACCGCATCAACATGTCCGTTCTCTGCTTCAAAGTGGCAATGCGTGCCACCAAGATCCATGCTTTTGACATGGGAAAGAGATCCGAAGTCACAATACACCCACCAACTCCATGCACACCCTTGTCTGGTGCCCCTGACGCTAAATGCTATCAACGCGTACCATTGGTCCGACTACTACCCGCCAACGTTCTCCTCTAAGTATTTCTCCTCCATACCATCTTCAAACTAAGCCGGCCATTCAATTCACACATGAATAAGCCACCCAACTGACAATATCCCCAATTGACTCCAAAACTTAACTCCCAAAAAGCCGCCCGCAAAATTAACTCCCCAAAAATCCTGGGGTTGTGGAGGCTGCATTCTAACTGATCACCAAAATATAAACAACAATAATTTTTTATTGCTATTTCTCTCATCCTATTGCATATGTATGAAGGAAATATGCCCTAGAGGCAATAATAAAGTTGTTATTTATATTTCCTTATATCATGATAAATGTTTATTATTCATGCTAGAATTGTATTAACTGGAAACTTAGTACATGTGTGAATACATAGACAAACAGAGTGTCCCTAGCATGCCTCTACTAGACTAACTCGTTAATCAAAGATGGTCAAGTTTCCTAACCATAGACATGTGTTGTCATTTGATGAACGGGATCACATCATTAGAGAATGATGTGATGGACGAGACCCATCCGTTAGCTTAGCACTATGATCGTTTAGTTTTTTGCTACTGCTTTCTTCATGACTTATACATGTTCCTATGACTATGAGATTATGCAACTCCCAAATACCGGAGGAACACTTAGTGTGCTATCAAACGTCACAACATAACTGGGTGATTATAAAGATGCTCTACAGGTGTCCCCGATGGTGTTTGTTGAGTTGGCATAGATCGAGATTAGGATTTGTCACTCCGATTGTCGGAGAGGTATCTCTGGGCCCTCTTGGTAATGCACATCACTATAAGCCTGGCAAGCAATGTGACTAATGAGTTAGTTGCGGGATGATGCATTACCGAATGAGTAAAGAGACTTGCAGGTAACGAGATTGAACTAGGTATGATGATATCGACGATCGAATCTCGGGGAAGTAACATACCGATGACAAAGGGAACAGCGTATGTTGTTATGCGGTTTGACCGATAAAGATCTTCGTAGAATATGTGGGAGCCAATATGAGCATCCAGGTTCCGCTATTGGTTATTGAGCGGAGATGTGTCTCAGTCATGTCTACATAGTTCTCGAACCCGTAGGGTCCGCACGCTTAACGTTCGATCACGATTGGTATTATGAGTTTATGTGATTTGATGTACCGAAGGTTGTTTGGAGTGCCGGATGAGATCACAGACATGACGAGGAGTCTCGAAATGCTCGATACATAAAGATTGATATATTGGGCCATGTTGTTCGGACATCGGAAGTGTTCCATAGAGTTTCGGATAAAACCGGAGTGCCGGAGGGTTACCCCCCCGGGAAGTTAGTGGGCCACCTGATACGTCTCCAACATATCTACTTCTCCAAACACTTTTGCCCTTGTTTTGGACTCTAACTTGCATGATTTGAATGGAACTAACCCGGAATGACGTTGTTTTCAACAGAATTGTCATGGTGTTATTTTTGTGCAGAAATAAAAGTTCTCAGAATGACCTGAAACTTCACGGAGAATATTTTTGGAATAAATAAAAAATACTGGCAAAAGAATCAGCATCAGGGGGCCCACACCCTATCCACGAGGGTGCAGGGCATGCCCACCCCCTTGGGGCGCGCCCCTGTCTCGTGGGCCCCCTGAGACTCCACCAACCTCAACTCCAACTCCATATATTCACGTTCGAGGAGAAAAAAATCAGAGAGAAGGATTCATCGTGTTTTATGATACGGAACCGCCGCCAAGCCTAATCTCTCTCGGGAGGTCTGATCCGGAGTCCGTTCAGGGCTCCAGAGAGGGGAATCCATCGCCATCGTCATCATCAACCTTCCTCCATCACCAATTTCATGATGCTCACCGCCGTGCGTGAGTAATCTCATCGTAGGCTTGCTGGACGGTGATGGGTTGGATGAGATTTACCATGTAATTGAGTTAGTTTTGTTAGGGTTTGATCCCCAGTATCCATTATGTTCTAAGATTGATGTTGCTATGACTTTGCTATGCTTAATGCTTGTCAGTAGGGCCCGAATGCCATGATTTCAGATCTGAACCTATTATATTTTCATGAATATATGTGAGTTCTTGAGCCTATCTTGCAAGTCAATAGTCACCTACTATGTGTTATGATGCGGCAACCCCGAAGTGACAATAATCGGGACCACTCCCGGTGATGACCGTAGTTTGAGGAGTTCATGTATTCACTAAGTGTTAATGCTTTGGTCCGGTACTATATTAAAAGGAGGCCTTAATATCCCTTAGTTTCCAATAGGACCCCGCTGCCATGGGAGGGTAGGACAAAAGATGTCATGTAAGTTCTTTTCCATAAGCACGTATGACTATATTCGGAATACATGCCTACATTACATTGATGAACTGGAGCTAGTTTTGTGTCACCCTATGTTATAACTGTTGCATGCGGAATCACATCCGACATAATTATCCATCATTGATCCATTGCCTACGAGCTTTTCACATATTGATCTTTGCTTAGTTACTTTTCTGTTGCCACTGTTACATTACTACAAAACTGCTACTGTTACTTTTGCCACCGTTACTATTACTTCCATACCACTTCGCTACTAAATATTTTGCTGCAGATATTAAGTCTTTCAGGTGTGGTTGAATTGACAACTCAACTGCTAATACTTGAGAATATTCTTTGGCTCCCCTTGTGTCGAATCAATAAATTTGGATTGAATACTCTACCCTTGAAAACTGTTGCGACCCCCTATACTTGTGGGTTATCAAGATTATTTTCTGGCGCCGTTGCTGGGGAGCATAGCTCTATTCTTTGAGTCACTTGTGATTTATATCTATTGATCACTATGAGGAACTTGAAAGATGAAAGAACTAAGATTTTTCCCTCAACTACAAGGGGAGGTAAGGAACTGCGATCTACCTCTGCACTTGATTCACCTTCTGTTTTGAGTAAACTTGCGACACCTACACCTGTTATTGATTCTGATATGTCGCATGTTATTGATGATGCCACTTCTGCTATGCATGATGCTTATGATGAAACTACTTCTATGCTTGATAATACTGTGCCACTAGGTGAATTTCTTGATGAACAACTTGCTAGGGTTAGAGAGAATGAAATTATTGAAACTGATAATATTGATGAAAGTGATGATGAAGATTCTCCCCCTAGATATGAATTGCCTGATATGCCTGAGGGTTATGTTATGGATGAAAAACTGCTAGAGACTTTTTTGCTTGCAAAGATAGATATGATCTTAAGAAACTGTTAGCTAAGCTGAAAGAAAATCTTTGAATGCTAGAATGAAGTATGACCCTGCTTTTGCTACTTCACCTATGTGTATTTCTGATAAGGATTATGATTTCTCTGTCGATCCTGAGTTAATTACTTTGGTTGAATCTGATCCTTTTTATGGCTATGAATCTGAACTATTGTGGCACACTTACTAAATTGAATGATATAGCCACCCTATTCACCAATGAGGAAAAAATTCGTTACTACTTTATCCTTAAGTTATTTCCGTTCTCATTAAAGGGAGATGCTAAAACATGGTTTAATTCTCTTGCTCCTGGTTGTGTGCGTAGTCCCCAGGATATGATTTATTACTTCTCTGCTAAATATTTCCCCGCCCATAAGAAACAAGGTGCCTTAAGGGAAATATATAATTTTGTGCAAATTGAAGAAGAGAGTCTCCCACATGTTTGGGGGAGGCTTCTCCAATTACTTAATGCTTTGCCTGATCATCCTCTCAAGAAAAAAATGGAATACTTGATATCTTTTATAATGGACTAACCGATGCTTCCAAAGACCACCTGGATAGTTGCGCTGGTTGTGTTTTCAGGCAAAGAACTGTTGAGCAAGCTGAATTGCTATTGAATAATATATTGAGTAATGATAATGATTGGAAACTTCCTGAACCAACTCCTAAGCCAACTCCGAAGAAAAGGGGTATTCTATTTCTCAGTCCTGAAGATATGCAGGAGGCAAAGAAATCTATGAAAGAAAAGGGTATTAAAGCCGAAGATGTTAAGAATTTACCACCTATTGAAGAAATACATGGTCTTGATAACCCAACACAGGTAGTAAAGGTATATTCTCTATATAGATTTGATGAAGGTGATATTCCTCGTTATAAGTCTGCTAGTCAATGCTTAGACGAGTTTGATAATTTTATAGTCAAACAAGAAAACTTCAATGCCTATGTTGGTAGACAATTACAACGAAATGCTTATATGATTGAACACTTGAGTGATTATATGTCTAAGGTTAAAGGTGAACTTAAACTTATTAGTAAACATGCTTCTATGGTTACCACTCAGGTAGAACAAGTGCTTAAAGCACAAGATGATTTGCTCAATGAATTAAATAATAAGAAAAATGATAATGCTGTTAGAGTTGTGACTAGAGGGGGTAGAATGACTCAGGAACCTTTGTATCCTGAGGGCCACCTAAGAGAATTGAGCAAGATTCTCAGAGAACTAATGTTGATGCACCTAGTCCTTCTAAGAAGAAGAAAAAGAAAAATGATAGGACTCTGCATGCTTCTAGTGAACCTGTTGATGACACATGTGAGAATCCCAATGATATTTCTATTTTTGATGCTGAAACACAAACTAGTAATGAACATGAACCTAGTGATAATGTTAATTATGATGCTCAACCTAGCAATAACAATGATGTAGAGATTGAACCTGCTGTTGATCTTGATAACCCACAACCAAAGAATCAACGTTATGATAAGAGAGATTTCGTTGCTACGAAGCATGGTAAAGAAATGTCAGGACCCCGACTCAATGCCACACCGATCTAGCATGTAACACCTCATATCACTTTGCGGCCTCACGCACGGTATTCCCACGGGTGTCGCCTTACCAGGCCCGGGACCGTTTGCGCCTTTTGGCACACGTATATGATAGTGTCGCTAGCAACCCTATGACAAGGAGCCCGGGCTGACATGGCTAGCCGTGAACCCAAAGTGGCACTAACTTACAGGGACATCCGCACATGACCCAACAACGAATGTGTCGGTCATCAGCGAGTGAATCCGGGCTGTAGCAGCTGGGCTAGCAGGACTCCAGTAAACCAGGCTGTAGAAGCTGGGCTAGCAGGACTCTGGTAAACCGGGCTGTAGCAGGCTAACAGGACTCCGATAGACACTGCGTGACATTTCCCCGAAGGAACAGACACAGGAACGAAGAAGGACACATGCTGGCCAACCTAAGTGTTCCGGAGCAGTAGCAAGCTACCAAGGCTTAGTGGAAGCACTAGGAGACATTTCCCGGTAAGAGAGGCTACCAAGGAGAACTAGATAGTCAGATCCCACACATACCAAGCATTTCAATAACATACACACAATATGCTCGATATGTGCAAATACAACATGGAATCAAAACATGACTCTACAACTCAAGTATTTTATTCAATAGGCTCCAAGGAGCGAGATATTACAAACATGGGTCTCTCAACCCAGCATCCAGAGCATACAAGTCAAAGCATGTCCGGAAGCTTAACATGTCTGAGTACAGACAACTATAAAAGAAAAAGGCTGATAAGCCTGACTAACTACCAGATCCTGTCGAGGGCACAAGATCATAGCTGAGGTAACAAGCGAAATGTCGAAGTCCATGCGGAACTACTAGCGAGACTGAAGTCTCTCTGGAAAAACATAAAAAAGGCAAACGCGAGTACAAATGTACCCAGCAAGAGTTACATCAGAACTAACTACATATGCATCATTATCAACAAAGGGGATGGTGGGGTTTAACTGCAGCAAGCCAGCTTTGACTCGGTGGCTATCCTGAACTACGACTGCGAGTAACTCTTTTGAGGTGGCGCACACGAGTCCACATATTCACCATATCAATACACCACTATGGATCTGCTCCCCTCTCCCTACGAGAATGCCATCCATAGCACTCACGCTTATCTTGCGCATTTAGAGTATCCACTTTCACTTGTCTATGAACTGTTTAGGCAACCCAGAGGTCCTTTACCACGGACGCGGCTATTCGAATAGATGATGTTAACCCTACAGGGGTGTATTTCTTCACACACGCTCTCACCACTTACGGTCGTTTACACGACATGTACTCGGCAACCTTAAAGTGGAAGCCCAACGAGGGTGTGGCCACGGCCTACCTAAACACTCAAGTCTCTAGTCCAGGTTTATCGCCTATTCAGGTTCCATCCGCAGGGAGTCCGGCCAAAGTTTCCACATACGACCCCAAACGATGTGTGCAGGGTTCCCGAGATACCAAACGGGCGCCCGGTACACCGTGCTACGTGCCTACCGCATAAGAGCCCACCCCTCGGGTCAATGCTACGCACGGCCTCCAGCATACTACAAACACCAGCAACTACTTGCAACTCCTGGGCAGAGGGCAAGGGTGATTATGAAGCTGAGAGGGTCCATTGGTTTTTGGCCAATGCGTGGTAGTAATTGTTTCAAGGATCACAAACACATATCAATTCCTGAGGACGACTTCAATGAGAGAACCCACCATGTACTCCTACATGACCTCTCACCGCTACCTTTACCAAATCGTGTTCACACACTTAGCTGACTCACAGTAGGACATGTTCACAATGTTCCAATTCATCCCTGATGAATCAGACCTGACTCAAATCTAAGCAGTAGAAGGCATGACAAAGAAGCATGAATGAGTAGGCACATCAAGGCTTAAACAACTCCTACTCATGCTAGTGGGTTTCATCTATTTACTGTGGCAATGACAGGTCATGCAGAGGATAAAGGGGTTCAACTAGCGCAACAAGTAATAGATGAATCGTTGTTGTCCTAATGCAGTAAAAGAGAGCAGGAGCGAGAGAGTGGGATTGTATCGGAATGAACAAGGGGGTTTTGCTTGCCTGGCACTTCTAAAGATAGTATAGCTCTTCATCGGTGTCATCGATCTCATCATCGGTATCACGTCTATCGAGAGGGGACAAATACCGGCATCACAGAAGGAAACACAATCAATGCAATGCACAATATGATGCATGATCATGACATGGCAAAATGAGTGTGTTGGGCTAATGCAACTACAAACAGGGTGGTTTGAGTTATTTTGAACCCAAGGTTCAAGTTCAAAGTCAAACTATGACTTTATAAAGTGCATTATCATGTTTTGATATAAACAGCAGGTTTAAGTTGCTTTAACATGCATGAAACTAGTTCAGATGGATAGATTGGATTTTTCTGATCATTTTTCATATACAACTTATTTCATTTGGGGTTACAGATAATTTTCTATGAAGTTTTGAAGTTTATATCCTTTTCTGGAATTTTCTGAATTAAAATAAATCCAGAAAAGGGTTATCTGCATCAGCATGACGTCGAGATGACGTCAGCAGGTCAAAGGCGCCAGCCCAGGTCAAACCTGACAGCTGGGACCCACATGTCAGTGTAACAACTAACTAACAGAGTTAGTTAGTGTTATGTGTGCACTAACCTAGGTTAATTAGGGCCTGGGCCCACTTGTCAGTGTCTGGACTAATTAATCTAACTTAGTTAGCACTAACCTAAAACTAATTAAAGATTAACAGGGCGGGCCCGTGCATCAGTGACCCTGGGGGGTCAAACAAGGTCAACCCCAGGTCAGCGGGGTCAAACCCACCGGTGACTTGACGCCGGCGAGGCCAGACGTGGCGGAGGGCATCAGCATTCCTCCTCCGATGTCCAAATGACCGGCGGAGGGCATCTACGTGCTGCTGGTGAACTCGCACGTCGAGTGGAGCAGGCAGTGTGTGCGGGGGTGGCTGGAGATGACGCCGGCGTCGAGCCAGGCGGCGGCCAGAGTTCGGGCATGCACGGAAACGATGTTAGAAAGCACGGCAAGGGGCGCAGAGGGGTGCTACAGCCTCCTGGGGGTGCATTGAGCACGGTGACACACTCAGTTGCGGCTATAGGTGACGGTGGCCACGGTGACGACATGGCTGGCGGAGCCAAGCTCCCGGCCGTGATGGCCAATGGGGGTTAGGGGGCAGCTCGAGTGCCGTGGCTACGGGGAGAAGGAAGAGGAGCTCACGGGGAGTGCAGGGGTGGCCTCGACGTGCTCAGGGAAGCACCGGAGCGAGCGGGGCGGCGAGGGGGACCTCCGGCGGATAGCAACGAAGATGATGAAGATGGCGATGATGCAGGGCCTCCGGCGAGACGGGGCTGGACGGAGAGGACGAGGGAGGCGCTGCGATGCTCGTGGACACGTCGGGGAGGCGAGGGGAGCACGGAGGCTGCATCGACGGCGAGCGGCGGCGACGAGCTCCGCTCATGCAGAGAGGGAGAGAGAGCAGAGAAGGGGATTGAGCTCGAGAGAGAGTGAGAGGTGACCAGGGGGAATGCGTGGCGTCGTGAGGAAGACCCAGGGCGACGAGGAAGCACACAGGCAGGGTGGAGGTGGCCGGCGTGTGGCTGCGCGCGCCGGGCACGCGCCCCTGCCTACTGGCGCGAGGAGGAAGGCGACAGAGGGGCTGCAGTGGTGGGCTGGGCTGACTTTGCCCAGCTGGGCTGCTACAGTGGTGGGCCAGTTGGGGTGCCAGGTAAGTTCTCTCTCTTTCTCTTTTAATTCCCGTTTTCTATTTTTCTACAGCTTTGTGGCCTTATTAAAAATACTAAATCAATCCCAAAAATCATGCAACTGCTCATGACTACTGCTGGAAATATATCCTACAGTAAACATGCCAGTTTGTGATTATTTGAGCATTAAAAATATTTTATAGCATTTATATGTCCAAATGCAAATATTATATGATTTAATGCAGTGACCAAATATGTCATGGAAAAAATGTGCAACACCTCTGGTTATGGTTTCTAGCATTTTCCAGAAATGATGAACATTTTTGAAAGCAATTTGGATTCACTGAAAATATTTTAGTTGAACCTAGTGAATTCCTTTGATACTAGGGTTTAGGCAATCCCCATTTCAAGTTTCAAAAGAATTTAAACATGATGCAACAGACAAAGGCTAGCCTAGTGCAAGGTAAGGCTATGTATGTGACAACTCAGCCCCACTAAACAAGAATCTCATCCCGAGATTCAAGCATAGGGTAAGATGGAAGGGGGAACACAAACTAACACAATCTTCATGATCCAGGTTGCACTTCATAAGAACATTGATTCGATCACCATCATTGTCTCATTGTCTTGCTCTGAGAACTCCAGTCAACAATACACCGAGAGGAAAAGGAAACTCTAGAGGGATGGAGTGGAACAGATGACGAGGTTCACTAGGTAGACAACAACCCCACACTTAAGAAGGTGTTGAACGGTGCGAGGAGTTAGGTTTCCATGACACCATATCGAGACACCTCAGGGAAGGTGACTCGTAGGATCAATACCTTAAGTGGCAAAAAGAATTACCTTTGATATAGAGATCACTGAGACTCTCTATACCAGCCTAGGGCAAATCTCGAGCGATCATTTGGAGGAGTTCGGTAGGATGGCATACTCGGACTAGTATGGATGATGTAGATTAACTTGTTGAAGACAATGCAATGGATGATTTTGCTTATCATCAGGGATGGATGGAGCCCATGGTAGGATGGCACAATGGCGGTGCAAGCTAGGAACAGAATGTAAATGCTGGGAATGATTCTAGTAACTGGGAGAAACTCAACAATAGAGAGTGAGTCCATTGTTTGAAAGGTTATAACATAATCAAAGAATCCGAGGGCAAATCCCAGCTAATAGCTATGGTGAAGCCTAGTGCTTGCGCGTGCTCTCAAGAACTTGAGCATTTCCATAATCATCAAGGTTTACCAATGTCCGTGTCAAGGTTCCTGGCAACACAACATACTACCATGATGAATGTTAGTGGAGGATGCAAATACAAAGGAAGATAACACCTTCTCAGATTTCACCTTGGCGGGGCCAAGGGGACAGAATCTGGATTATCGACCGGGAGACATTTAGCACTCTGCTTCTAATGTTCTCCTTGATGTGCTAGTGTAACCCATTCATAGATATGGTTTGTTATCTAGAACATCAAGTAAAAGGTCGAACTTCGGGAACACAAAAATCCATAAGGGACAACTAGGGAGTAAATCCTACGAAATCCTTATGGGGAGGTGGCCAACTTCCTCAATCAAGATACTACAATAATGGGTCTTCCGGCTGGGTGTGTTGGCCACGACATCCACTTTACCGGGTTACAGAGAGGCCAATATTATAGTTCTTGGGAAACGTTCAAACCATCATATCTGCCTGAGATTCAGATCTGGTTGGTGTCAGAATAATCCAGACTCATCGAGTCTAGAAAGAAAAATGAAAGTTTGCAACACAAATCGACGAGACGATGTTGCAGAATTCTTGGGGAATGAACTACAATAGCAAGCTCCAAAACATGAGCTGGTTCTGCTACATACATGTGAACACGCTGTCCCAGACAAACATGACCACGTAGTAGTCTTACAACAAAACTCTACCGAGTTCCGGAGGGGAACCATCATTAATGATATCGAAGTCTTTGCGTGGTAATCTAAAGTTTTCACTTTAGGACAGACTCCTTTATTTGGAACAAATCAATCAGTGGCTTGGTGTGCTAGGGATACATGTGGAATGAAGGTTGCAAGTCTCCAACCCACAGAATACTTCGCACATATGCATAATTGTCTTGGGATGATTCCAGAGGAAGCAACAATGACTTTCTCGAATTCACGATGGAAACTTGCATCGAATGCACATGAATTAGAGGAAGTAACTTATTTCATCCGGGCATATGCTTCATGAACTAGCATTAAGAAATGCTTTCAAAAGTTTCCAACACTAGCTTAATGTTCAACAAAATCATGGAGAAGGTAGTAGTGTTGCTGATGGGCTCAACAACAATTCATCCAGGTTTCCATGAAGATGGAATTCCATAATTATGTGAACAAGTGATAGCATTGGTCAGACCCAATAGATATAATGGTGCATGCTCGAGGGATCAACCACGAGTAAGACAACATTATGAACATCGTTGGTTCTGATTTGATTTGACGATAGTCCATGAGCAAATCAAAGGTTTTGGTAAGACAATAGATCTAACAGTTGACCACGAGGATCAATCAATGAAGATATCATCTTTCTTCAACACAAATGCACAAGGATATCCCTTTGGAATGAACTGAGGCAGACAAGCTTTTATCTTCCAACTCTCCAAGTTGTTGTTTAGCTTAACCAACTAGCTCAGGGAATCCAACACAGATTCTTGGGGAAAGGGTGGTTTCGAAAACCAACTTGATCACGAGCTCAACATAGCGGTCAGGTGACAGCCTAGTGATATTTTTGAGAAGATAATCGGGAAATCACGAACCACCGATATGCTATTAAGCTCGAGAACAATCTTACTTTTCAGGGCATGACGAGGTGATCAAAAGAGCGAGGAATTGACACAATCCTAATTCATTAATCGAAGAGTGCACCAGAAACTAGGACTAGGTAGCACGATCAATCTTAGAATGATGATTCAATAACCAACACGCTAAGAATGAAATTATTGTCCTTTAACTACCAAGCAACGGAGTTGCTAGGAGTATTGATTTCACGCATCATAGTTCACCTGTCGGCATTCCGGTTGTGACAACACAGAACCGAGGAATGAGCAATGATGGCGAGAGGTATCACTGTGTCAAGAATTCATAAGATAGTGTGCAATTCCCATGACATTCCTGTCATAAAGGGGGTAATACTCTAGGGTAGAACAGAATTAAAAGCTGGATTGACATTTTGATCTGCGAAGTATAACTACTTTGATCCAATCCTAGAAATGCATGAGATACTGGAGTTTGTTTCTCCTAGTCATTCTGGATAGAATGGCTTGACGGACCACAAAGGTAATAGGCATCGATGAACGAATGCACACATACTATTGACTATCAATTGATAGACGAAGGTCAGAAGACAACTAAAGAGGGATAACTCAAAGAACATATAACTTTCTGAGTTGTGGACGCATAGATTAGTATGTCGAACTAAGTTCAACAGGTTTCTTCCGGATAATCCATGCAGAGAAGGTAGAACTGGCAGAGTAGCAACATAGAATCGAGAACTCGTCAAGAGAACTCTTATTGTGATCTTTTGGTCAAGATCTTCAGCCATAAGTAGTTCATGGTATTTGGAAGAAGGATACACCACGAACCTTGAGGACTACCGCAAAGGTTACTAATAACCTAAAGGAACTAGCAACACTATCAACATGGGGTAAGTAGGGTGAATCTCAGGTTCAAAACCCAGGAGTAGAATGCCTGCTAAACTAACTGGCATCACGAGATGCATCTCAGAAATGACTGCCAGAATCATCACACTGGGAACTCAAGGCATGGCTAGATTACTAGGCGATTAACTAGGACACCTAGGGTCATAATAGTAGCTCCAACCTGTATACCAAGGCAATAAAGTACCTCAACACACTAGTTAGTGTGGTTGATCTGGCACAAAGGAATGTCGGAACTTTAGGAAGGGATTTGCAAATGCATCAGATTGTTTAGAAACCTGGGATGACTCGGACAGAGTAACGATTGTAAATGCTCAAAAGGATTTAAGACATCTTGCAAAATGGTGGCATAGCCACTCATCATCACAATATCAAGGTTCCGAGACCAACTATGAACACACAGAAGATAGTAGGAACTGAACTGAAGCTTAGAACCACCAATCCTATAGGTCTGCATATTAGTAACACGTGATCCTGATGGAGAGAAGAGAAAGCCTAGTTCCTTAACCCCGTAGGAAAGATAAGATGACTCAGATCAGAAGGGCACAAGGTATAAGGAGTAAAAAGAGCCTTAGGTTCCCAACCAAAATCAATTCCCTTATATAACTAAAGAATTTCTAGACTCAGCTTCGACCAGTTTGGCTTGGTAAACCTACATGCAGTCAGGCTCTGATACCAAAGCTGTCAGGACCCCGACTCAATGCCACACCGATCTAGCATGTAACACCTCATATCACTTTGCGGCCTCACGCATGGTATTCCATGGGTGTCGCCTTACCAGGCCCGGGACCGTTTGCGCCTTTTGGCACACGTATATGATAGTGTCGCTAGCAACCATATGACAAGGAGTCCGGGCTGACATGGCTAGTCGTGAACCCAAAGTGGCACTAACTTACAGGGACATGCATACATGACCCAGCAATGAACGTGTCGGTCATCACCGAGTGAATCCAGGCTGTAGCAGCTGGGCTAGCAGGACTCTGGTAAACTGGGCTGTAGCAGGCTAACAGGACTCCGGTAGACACCGCGTGACATTTCCACGAAGGAACAGACACATGAATGAAGAAGGACAAAGGCCGGCCAGCCTAAGTGTTCCGGAGCAGTAGCAAGCTACCAAGGCTCAGTGGAAGCACTAGGAGACATTTCCCGGTAAGAGAGGCTACGAAGGATAAACAACTAGATAGTTAGATCCCACACATACCAAGCATTTCAATAACATACACACAATATGCTCGATATGTGCAAATACAACATGGCATAACAACATGACTCTACAACTCAAGTATTTTATTCAATAGGCTCCGAGGAGTGAGATATTACAAACATGGGTCTCTCAACCCAGCATCCAGAGCATACAAGTCAAAGCACATGCGGAAGCTTAACATGTCTGAGTACAGACAACTATAAAAGAAAAAGGCTGAGAAGCTTGACTAACTACCAGATCCTGCCGAGGGCATAAGATCGTAGCTGAGGTAACAAGCTAAACGTCGAAGTCCACGCGGAACTACTAGCAAGACTGAAGTCTCTCTGCAAAAACATAAAATAGGCAAACGTGAGTACAAATGTACCTAGCAAGACTTACATCAGAACTAACTACATATGCATCATTATCAACAAAGGGGATGGTGGGGTTTAACTGCAGCAAGCCAGCTTTGACTCGGTGGCTATCCTGAACTACGACTGCGAGTAACTCTTTTGAGGTGGCGCACAGAAGTCCACATATTCACCATATCAATACACCACTATGGATCCGCTCCCGTCTCCCTACGAGAATGCCATCCATAGCACTCACACTTATCTTGCGCATTTTAGAGTATCCACTTTCACTTGTCTATGAACTGTTTAGGCAACCCAGAGGTCCTTTACCGCGGACACGGCTATTCGAATAGATGAAGTTAACCCTGCAAGGGTGTACTTCTTCACATACGCTCTCACCACTTGCCGTCATTTACATGACATGTACTCGACAACCTTAAAGCGGAAGCCCAACGAGGGTGTCGGCCACAGCCTACCTAAACACTCAAGTCTCTAGTCCAGGTTTATCGCCTATTCAGGTTCCATCCGCAGGGAGTCCGGCCGAAGTTTCCACATACGGCCCCGAACGATGTGTGCAGGGTTCCTGAGACACCAAACGGGCGCCCGGTCCATCGTGCCACGTGCCTACCGCATAACAGCCCACCCCTCGGGTCAGTGCTGTGCACGACCTCCAGCATACTAGAAACACCAGAAACTACTTGCAACTCCTGGACAGAGGACAAGTGTGATTAAGAAGCCGAGAGGGTCCATTGGTTTCGGGCCCAATGCGTGGTAGTAACTGTTTCATGGATCACAAACACAGAACTCAGTTCATGGGGACGGCTTCAATGAGACAACCCACCATGTACTCCTACATGGCCTCTCACCGCTACCTTTACCAAATCGTGTTCACACACTTAGCTGACTCACAGTAGGACATGTTCACAACGTTCCAATTCATCCCCGATGAATCAGACCTAACTCAACTCTAACAGTAGCAGGCATGACAAACAAGCATGAATGAGTAGGCACATCAGGGCTCAAACAACTCCTACTCATGCTAGTGGGTTTCATCTATTTACTGTGGCAATGACAGGTCATGCAAAGGATAAAGGAGTTCAACTACCGCAACAAGTAACAGATGAATCATTGTTGTCCTAATGCAGTAAAAGAGAGCAGGAGCGAGAGAGTGGGATTGTATCGGAATGAACAAGGGGGTCTTGCTTGCCTGGCACTTCTGAAGATATTATAGCTCTTCATCGGTGTCATTGATCTCATGGTCGGTATCACGTCTATCGAGAGGGGACAAATACCGGCATCACAGAAGGAAACACAATCAATGCAATGCACAATATGATGCATGATCATGACATGGCAAAATGAGTGTGTTAGGCTAATGCAACTACAAACATGGTGGTTTGAGTTATTTTGAACCCAAGGTTCAAGTTCAAAGTCAAACTATGACTTTATAAAGTGCATTATCATGTTTTGATATAAACAGCAGGTTTAAGTTGCTTTAACATGCATGAAACTAGTTCAGATGGATAGATTGGATTTTTCTGATCATTTTTCATATATAACTTATTTCATTTGGGGTTACAGATAATTTTCTATGAATTTTTGAAGTTTATAGCTTGTTCTGGAATTTTCTGAATTAAAATAAATCCAGAAAAGCGTTATCTGGGTCAGCATGATGTTGGGGTGACGTCAGCAGGTCAAAGGCGCCAGCCCAGGTTAAACCTGATGGGTAGGACCCACATGTCAGTGTAACAACTAACTAACACGATTAGTTAGTGTTACGATAGCACTAACCTAGGTTAATTAGGGCCTGGGCCCACTGGTCAGTGACTGGAGTAATTAATCTATGTTAGTTAGCACTAACCTAAAACTAATTAAAGATTAACAGGGCGGGCCCGTGTGTCAGTGACCCTGGGGGGTCAAACAAGGTCAACCCCGGGTCAGCGGGGTCAAACCCACCGGTGACCTGACGCCGGCGAGGCCAGACGTGGCGGAGGGCGTCGGGATTCCTCCTCGGGCGACAAAATGGCCGGCGGAGGGCATCTACGTGATGCTGGTGAACTCGCGCATCGAGTGGAGCAGGTGGTGTGTGCGGGGGTGGCCGGAGATGACGCCGACGTCGAGCCAGGCGGCGGCCGGAGTTCGGGCGTGCACGGAAACAACGTTAGAAAGCACGGCAGGGGGCGCAGAGGGGCGCTACGGCCTCCTGGGGGTGCACTGAGCACGGTGACACGCTCAGTTGTGGCTGTAGGTGACGGTGGCCACGACAGCGACATGGCCGGCGGAGCCAAGCTCCCGGCCATGATGGCCAACGGGGGTTAGGGGGCAGCTCGAGTGCCGTGGCTAGGGGGAGAAGGAAGAGGAGCTCACGGGGAGTGCAGGGGTGGCCTCGGTGTGCTCGGGGAAGCGCCAGAGTGAGCGGGGCAGCGAGGGGGATCTCCGGCGGCCGGCAACGAAGATGATGAAGATGGCAACGATGTAGGGCCTCCGGCGAGACATGGCTGGACGGAGAGGACGAGGGAGGCGCTGCGATGCTCGTGGACACGTCGGGGAGGTGAGGGGAGCACGGAGGCTGCATCGACGGTGAGCGGCGGCGACGAGCTCCGCTCGGGCAGTGAGGGAGAGAGAGCAGAGAAGGGGATTGAGCTCGAGAGAGAGTGAGAGGCGACCAGGGGGAATGCGTGGCGTCGTGAGGGAGATCCAGGGCGACGAGGAAGCACGCAGGCAGGGTGGAGGTGGCCGGCGTGTGGCTGCGCGCGCCGGGCACGCGCCCCTGCCTACTGGCGCGAGGAGGAAGGCGACAGAGGGGCTGAGGTGGTGGGCTGGGCTGACTTTGCCCAGCTGGGCTGCTACAGTGGTGGGCCGGTTGGGGTGCCAGGTAAGTTATCTCTCTTTCTCTTTTAATTCCTGTTTTCTATTTTTCTGCAGCTTTGTGGCTTTATTAAAAATACTAAATCAATCCCCAAAATCATGCAACTGCTCGTGACCACTGTTGGAAATATATCCTACAGTAAACATTTTAGTTGGTGATTATTTGGGCATTAAAAATATTTTATAGCATTTAAATGCCCAAATGCAAATACTATATGATTTAATTCAGTGACCAAATATGTCATGGAAAAAATGTGCAACACCTCTAGTTATGGTTTCTAGCATTTTCGAGAAACGATGTACATTTTTGAAAGCCATTTGGATTCACTGAAAATATTTTAGTTGAACCTAGTGAATTCCTTTGATGCTAGGGTTTAGGCAATCCCCATTTCAAGTTTCAAAAGAATTTAAACATGATGCAACAGACAAAGGCTAGCCTAGTGAAAAGTAAGGCTATGGATATGACAAGAAAGAGAACCATGGGTTCAGAAACCCACGCCCTTTCCTCCTAAACCATCCAAGAAAAAGGATAATGAGGATTTTGAGTGCTTTGCTGAAATGATTAGACCTATCTTTTTGCGTATGCGTTTGACTGATATGCTTAAAATGAATCCTTATGCTAAGTATATGAAAGATATTGTTACAAATAAAAGAAAGATACCGGAAGCTGAAATTTCCACCATGCTTGCCAATTATACTTTTAAAGGTCAAATACCAAAGAAACTAGGAGATCCCGGAGTACCAACTATACCATACTCCATTAAGAGAAACTATGTTAAAACTGCGTTTTGTGATCTTGGAGCCGGTGTTAGTGTTATGCCTCTCTCTTTATATCATAGACTTGATTTGAATAAGTTGACACCTACTGAAATATCTTTGCAAATAGTTGATAAATCAACTGCTATACCTGTCGATATTTGTGAGGATGTGCCTGTTGTGGTTGCAAACATTACTATTCTAACATACTTTGTTATTCTTGATATTCCTGAGGACGTTAGTATGTCGATTATCCTTGGTAGACCCTTTTTGAATACTGAAGGGGCTGTTATTGATTGCAACAAAGGCACTGTCACTTTTCATGTCAATGGTAATGAGCATACAATACACTTTCTGAGGAAACAACCTCAAGTCCACAATATCAATTCTATTGGGAAAATTTCAATGATTACTATTGGAGGTTTTGAATTTCCTCTTCCTACTGTCAAGAAGAAATATGACATTCTTATTGTTAGGGATGTGCATATCCCCGTTGAGGGAACCTAGTGTTATTCGAAAATTCTCCGGTTCCATGTTATTCAGAAAGAGTTTGTTAACAAGACTTGATCAACCTTGATGAGCATGAGGTGGATGAAGTTAGAAAGCACAACTCTCTGTACCCTCCTTTTACTTTCTGTTATTTAGATTAAATAAAGCAAAAATAGTATTTTCTGTTTGTTTTCTAAATTATCCTTGCAAAAAAAGCCCCGAAAATAAAAGTTCTCCAAATATCCTAAAAATGAAATATGATTTTTTGTAGAATATTTAAGAATATCTGGCACTGGGAACACATCAGAGGGGGCCACCACTTGGCCACGAGGGCACATGGCGCGCCCACCCCTTGGGGCGCACCCCCTGCCTCGTGGGCCCCACATGGACACCCTCCACTTATTCCTGCACCCACTCACTTCGTATTCCTCCAGAAAAGATCCTCCCATAGCACAAACCCGTGTTCTAGCTCATCTTGCTGTCATTTTCGATCTCCTTGCTCAAAGCTCCATTCACAAAAATGTTTGGGGAGATTGTTCTTCGGTATGTGACTCCTCCAATGGTCCAATTAGTTTTTGTTCTAGTGCTTTATTTATTGCAATTTTTTGCTGCTTAGGTGACCCTGTTCTTGAGCTTGCATGTCAAATTTATATGGTAAAAAGTAATTTTAATGCATGATATAGTCTCTAGGCCCTTGTGGGAGTAGTTGCTATCAATCTTGTTGAGTTTGTTTCACTTTTATTTCGAGTCACTAAAATTTCAGAAAATTTTCAGAGAAATGTTCAGGAAAATGTACCAAGGTGGTTCCTCAAGGAAGCAAGGACCAAGGCTCACGATACGTGAGCCGGACGATGAACCACCGAGGGAAGCTCAAGTGCGGCCTTGTGAATGGCCGTCAGAGGAGTTTATGGTCCAAGCAGGTATCAAGGATGAATTTGACGCGTATGTGCGTAATGCTGATCTTGAGACCTTCGTTCAGATAAGTGCTTACAATACCACTACCTAACTGATTCCTTTGCGAGGAGGTTTAAATTTACATCTCCGCGTAATTCTCACACTGTTTTATTTGATCCCTATGATAAATCATATACCATGGACCTAGAAGATTTTAATATTGCCTGTAAAATCCCGCAGTGGGGTAATGTTAGTGAACCTCACAAATCTGAATATAAAGATTTTCTTGCTAGTATCACTGTGGGGGAATCTAGAGAAATCACACAAGCTACCATAGGGAGCATTCGTTTCCCTTCCATACATTATTTTGCTCTCTTTATAGGTAGATGCATTAACGGTAAAGATAAGGCTTGTCACATGTGTGTTCCAGATCTTTGTGTCCTCAAGAGTGCGGTATTAGGTGATAAACAATATAACTTGGGGGCCACTGTTGCACGAAGGTTGCATCTTAACGGTACAAGTGGAGATTTGTTTGGTGGAATTTATGCAAATCATGTAGCTAATTATCTTGATGTACCCATACGTGAAAATGATATGAGGTTGCCTTCTGCTTATCTAGATTATAATGCTATGGTTCGCCATTAGTTTCTTGAGAGGAATGAATAGTTCCTTTAGTACCGACTAATCTTTGACAGGCGACACACTGTCCATGTTGCTCTCCCTGCTCCTACTTTCTTTGACTTTCAGGCAAAAAGGAGATATGTTATAACCAGGGAGGAGGCGAACGAGTATGAGAGGAGGACAGAGGCAGATCGCCTCCAACCTGCAGCTCGTCAGGCAGTAGCTGCTGCATCTCAGTACGACCCCAGCTACGACTTTGGATATCCGCCAGGCCAGCCGTGGGCATAGACTAACTTAGGCCAAAAGCCTAAGCTTGGGGGAGTACGTATTTCTCACCGGCATTACATTCATGTTCACACACTCGTTCCAGTTGTCGGTGCTCTTACTTTTTCATTGTACTATCCATGCTAGTTTATTTTATTTTCTAAGTCTTTTTCTTGTGTGTTTGAAAGACCTTAAGAAAAATCAAAAAAGAAATAGTTGTAGCTTTTAGCTAGTTTACTTTCCATGCCTGTAGTAGTAATTAAAAGAAAACCCAAAAGATTTCTCGTTCTTCTTTTGCTTGTTGGGAGCTTTCCTATGTAAATAATTTTATTTCTTATTCTTTGGGGGTCGAGAGGAGAAGACCATGATGAAAATGTTGAGTGGCTCTCATATGCATTACTGTTGATTTAACAAAGAGCCCATATTACCTTGTCTTCTCCCTTGTATTGAATGCTTGCAGATTCCAGCTTAGTCCAATGCACGTGCACTATTATTATTATCCACACCGTTGGGTCGTGCGAGTGAAAGGCAATAATGACGATATATGATGGACAGATTGAGATGAGAGAAGTTGGTACGAACTCGACCTATCTTGTTTTTGTAAATATGATTAGTTCATCGTTCCTGATTCAGCTTATTATGAATGAAACATGTTTGAAATGATAATTAGAGATTATAGTTGCTCATGCCATGCTTAATTAGCTAGGAGTTTATAATGGTTTACCTTGCGTTCCAACATGCTATTAAGATGGTTGTGATGTGGTATGATAGGGTGGTATCCTCCTTTGAACAATTTGAGTGGCTTGACTTGGCACATGTTCACGCATGTAATTGAAACAAAATCAACATAGCCTCCACGATATTTATGTTCATGGTGATTTATATCCTACTCATGCTTGCACTCAGTGTTGATTAATTTTAATGCATGTTCATGACTGTTGTCGCTCTCTAGTTGGTCGCTTCCCAGTCTCTTTCTAGCCTTCACTTGTACTAAGCGGGAATACTACTTGTGCATACACTTCCATAAACCCCAAAGTTATTCCATATGAGCCCACCATACCTTCCTATATGCGGTATTTACCTGCCGTTCCAAGTAAATTTGTATGTGCCAAACTCTAAACCTTTAAATGAAATTCTGTTTTGTATGCTCGAATAGCTCATGTATCAACTAGGGCTATCTATATCTTCCATGCTAGGTGGGTTATTCTCACGAGGAGTGGACTCCGCTCCTCATTCACGAGAAAATGGGTGGTAACCGGGATGCCCAGTCCCGTGCTTAAATCAAAATAATTGCAAACAAAACTCCCCCATGATTGTTGTTAGTTGGAGGCACCCGTTGTTTCGGAAAAGCCATGGATTGATGTTTGTTGGTGGTGGGGGAGTATAAACTTTACCATTCTGTTTGGGAACTGCCTATAATGTGTGTAGCATGGAAGATATCGAGATCTCTTGGTTGTTATGCTGACAATGAAAGTATGCCACTCAAAATATTATTTATCTCTATTTCAAAACTCGAGCTCTGGCACCTCTGCAAATCCCTGCTTCCCTCTACGAAGGGCCTATCTATTTACTTTTATGTTGAGTCGTCACCTCTTATTAAAAAGCACCAGTTGGAGAGCAAAACTGTCATTTGCATGCATTGCTATTAATTTACATTGAGTATGACTGTGACTGGATCTCTTTTACCATGAATTACAATGTCTAGTCAGTCCTTGATCTTCTGGGGTGCTCTGCATTTATGTTTTGCGGTCTCAAAAAGGGCTAGCGAGATACCATCTTGTTATATCATATTATGATTGTTTTGAGAAAGTGTTGTCATCCAAGATTTATTATTATTGCTCACTAGTTGATTATGCCATTGATATGAGTAAATATGAGACCTAAATGTTATTGTGAATATGGTTAGTTCATAATCTTTGCTGAAAACTTGAATACTGGCTTTACATATTTGCAACAACAAGATCAAACAGAGTTTGTAAAAGTTTTTCTTTATCACTTTCAGTTTGTCAACCGAATTGCTTGAGGACAAGCAAATGTTTAAGCTTGGGTGAGTTGATACGTCTCCAACGTATCTACTTTTCCAAACACTTTTGCCCTTGTTTTGGACTCTAACTTGCATTATTTGAATGGAACTAACCCGGACTGACGCTGTTTTCAGCAGAATTGCCATGGTGTTAGTTTTGTGCAGAAATAAAAGTTCTCAGAATGACCTGAAACTTCATGGAGAATAATTTTGGAATAAATAAAAAATACTAGCGAAAAGTCAGCATCAGGGGCCCCACACCCCGTCCACAAGGGTGCAGGGCGCGCCCACCCCCTAGGGCGCGCCCCCTGCCTCGTGGACCCCATGAGACTCTACCGACCTCAACTCCAACTCCATATATTCATGTTCGGGGAGAAAAAAAATCAGAGAGAAGGATTCATCATGTTTTACGATACGGAGCCGCCGCCAAGCCCTAATCTCTCTCGGGAGGGCTGATCTGGAGTCCGTTCAGGGCTTCGGAGAGGGGAATTCGTCGCCATCATCATCATCATCAACCTTCCTCCAGCACCAATTTCATGATGCTCACCGCAGTATGTGAGTAATCTTATCGTAGGCTTGCTGGACGGTGATGGGTTGGATGAGATTTACCATGTAATCGAGTTAGTTTTGTTAGGGTTTGATCCCTAGTATCCATTATGTTCTAAGATTGACTTTGCTATGATTAATGCTTGTCACTAGGGCCCGAGTGCCATGATTTCAGATCTAAACCTATTATGTTTTCATGAATACATGTGAGTTCTTGATCCTATCTTGCAAGTCAATAGTCACCTACTATGTGTTATGATCCGGCAACCCCGAAGTGACAATAATCGGGACCACTCCCAGTGATGACTGTAGTTTGAGGAGTTCATGTATTGACTAAGTGTTAATGCTTTGGTCCGGCACTCTATTAAAAGGAGGTCTTAATATCCCTTAGTTTCCAATAGGACCCCGCTGCCACGGGACGGTAGGACAAAAGATGTCATGCAAGTTCTTTTCCATAAGCACGTATGACTATATTCGAAATACATGCCTACATTACATGGATGAACTGGAGCTAGTTCTGTGTCACCCATGTTATAACTGTTGCATGAGGAATCGCATCCGACATAATTATCCATCAATGATCCATTGCCTACGAGCTTTTCACATATTGATCTTTGCTTAGTTACTTTTCCGTTGCCACTATTACGATTACTACAAAACTGCTACTGTTACATTTGCCACCGTTACTTTTACTTCCATACCACTTTGCTACTAAATATTTTGCTGCAGATATTAAGTCTTTCAGGTGTGGTTGAATTGACAACTCAACTGCTAATACTTGAGAATATTCTTTGGCTCCCCTTGTGTTGAATCAATAAATTTGGGTTGAATACTCTACCCTCGAAAACTATTGCGATCCCCTATACTTGTGGGTTATCACCACCATGGGCCTTAGAGGAGAGAGGGCCGGACAGGAGGTGGCGCGCGCCCCCTAGTTCGAATTGGACAAGGGGTGGGGGCGATGCCCCCCCTCCTTCCTTCTCTCCCCTTGCTCCTTCTTTCCCCTCCTTGTTGGACTAGGAAAGGGGGGAACCTACTCCTAGTAGGAGTAGGATTCCCCCCCTTGTGCGCGCCCCTTGAGGCCGGCCGGCCCCCTCCTCCCCTCCTTTATATACGGGGGAGGGGGGCACCCCATAGACACACAAGTTGATCTCTTAGCCGTGTGCGGTGCCCCCCTCCACAGTTTTCCACCTCGGTCATATTGTCGTAGTGCTTAGGCGAATCCTTGCGTTGGTAATTTCATCATCACCGTCACCACGCTGTCGTGCTGGCGAAACGCTCCCTCGGCCTCAGTTGGATCTAGAATTTGAGGGACGTCACCGAGCTGAATGTGTGCAGATCGCGGAGGTGCCGTGCGTTTGGTACTCGGTTGGATCGTGAAGACGTTCGACTACATCAACCGCATTACTAAACGCTTCCGCTTTCGGTCTACGAGGGTACGTGGACACACTCTCCCCGCTCGTTGCTATGCTTCTCCTAGATAGATCTTGCGTGATTGTAGGATTTTTTTTGAAATACGTTCCCCAACAGTGGCATTCGAGCCAGGTCTATGCATAGATGTTATATGCACGAGTAGAACACAAAGAGTTGTGGGCGATAATAGTCATACTGCTTACCAGCATGTCATACTTTGATTCAGCGGTATTGTTGGATGAAGCGGCCCAAACCGACATTACATGACCGTGTTCATGAGGCTGGTTCTACCGCCGTGCTTTGCACAAAGGTGGCTAGTGGGTGTCTGTTTCTACAACTTTAGTTGAATCGAGTTTGACTACGTCCGGTCCTTGTTGAAGGTTAAAACAACACACTTGATGAAAAATTGTTGTGGTTTTGATGCGTAGGTAAGAACGGTTCTTGCTAGAAGCCCGTAGCAGCCACGTAAAACTTGCAACAACAAAGTAGAGGATGTCTAACTTGTTTTTGCAGGGCTTGTTGTGATGTGATATGGTCAAGACGTGATGATATATAAATTATTGTATGAGATGATCATGTTTTGTAACAGTTATCGGCAACTGGCAGGAGCCATATAGTTGTCGCTTTATTGTATGAAATGCTATCGCCATGTAATTGCTTTACTTTATCACTAAGCGGTAGCCATAGTCGTAGAAGCAATAGTTGGCGAGATGACAACGATGCTTCGATGGAGATCAAGTGTGAATCCGGTGACGATGGTGATCATGATGGTGCTTTGGAGATGGAGATCAAAGGCACGAGATGATGATGGCCATATAATATCACTTATTTCGATTGCATGTGATGTTTATCCTTTATGCATCTTATTTTGCTTAGTACGACGGTAGCATTATAAGATGATCCCTCACTAAATTTCAAGGTATAAGTGTTCTCCCTGAGTATGCACCGTTGCTACAGTTCTTCGTGCCGAGACACCACGTGATGAACGGGTGTGATAAGCTCTACGTTCACATA
Source organism: Triticum aestivum (assembly GCF_018294505.1). Taxonomy (NCBI): domain Eukaryota; kingdom Viridiplantae; phylum Streptophyta; class Magnoliopsida; order Poales; family Poaceae; genus Triticum; species Triticum aestivum. Next base: position 158,888,367 of record NC_057813.1, read on the forward strand.
CAATGGTTGCAAGCCAGTTTTGCACGCGCAGAGTACTCGGGTTAAACTTGACGAGCCTAGCATATGCAAATATGGCCTCGGAACACTGAGACCGAAAGGTCGAGCGTGAATCATATAGTAGATATGATCAACATAGTGATGTTCACCATTGAAAGCTACTCCATCTCACGTGATGATCAGACATGGTTTAGTTGATATGGATCACGTGATCATTTAGATGACTCGAGGAATGTATATCTAGGTGGGAGTTCTTAAGTCATATGATTAATTGAACTTTAATATATCATGAACTTAGTCCTGATAGTATTTGCATATCTATGTTGTAGATCAATAGCTTGCGATGTAGCTTCCAGTTTATTTTTTTATATGTTCCTCGAGAAAATAAGTTGAAAGATGATAGTAGCAATGATGCAAACTTGGTCCGTGATCTAAGGATTATCCTCATTGCTACACAGAAGAATTATGTCCTTGATGCACCACTAAGTGATAGACCTATTGCAGGAGCAGATGCACACGTTATGAACGTTTGATAAAGCTCGGTATGATGACTACTTAATAGTTTAGTGCACCATGCTTTACAGCTTAGAACCGGGACTTAAAAAACATTTTGAACGCCATGGAGCATATACGATGCTCTAAGAGTTGAAATTGGTATTTCATGCTCATGCCCGTGTCGAGAGGTATGAGACCTCTGACAGTACTTTGCCTACAAGATGGAGGAGAATAGCTCAACCAGTGAGCATGTGCTCAGATTGTCTGGGTACTACAATTGCTTGAATCGAGTGGGAGTTAATCTTCCAGATAAGATAGTAATTGACAAAGTTCTCTAGTCACTATCACCAAGTTACTAGAACTTAGTGATGAACTATAATATGCAAGGGATGATGAAAGTAATTCCCAAGCTCTTCGCGATGCTGAAATCAGAGAAGGTAGAAATCAAGAAATAGCATCAAGTGTTGATGGTTAACAAGACCACTAGTTTCAAGAAAAGGGCAAAGGGAAAGAAAGAGGAACTTCAAAGAAGAATAGCAAGCAAGTTTCTGCTCCCATGAAGAAGCCCAAAGCTAGACCCAAGCCTGGAACTGAGTGCTTCTACTGCAAAGGAAATGGTCACTGGAAGTGGAACTGCCCTAGATACTTGGCAGATAAGAAGGATGGCAAAGTGAACAAAAGTATATTTGATATACATGTTATTGATGTGTACTTTACTAGTGTTTATAGCAACCCCTCAGTATTTGATACTTGTTTAGTTTCTAAGAGTAGTAACTAAAACAGGAGTTGCAGAATGAACACAGACTAGTTATGGGCGAAGTGACGACATGTGTTGGAAATGATTCCAAGGTTGATAAGATCACCATCGCACACTCCCTCTACCTTCGAGATTAGTGTTGGACCAAAATAAATGTTATTTGGTGTTTGCGTTGAGCATGAATATGATTGTATCATGTTTATTGCAATACAACTATTCATTCAAGTCAAAGAATAATTGTTGTTCTGTTTACATGAATAAAACCTTCTATGGTCATACACTTAATATAAATGGTTTATTGAATCTCGATTGTAATGATACACATATTTATAATATTGATGCCAAAAGATGCAAAGTTGATAATGATAGTGCAACATATTTGTGGCACTGCCGTTTAGGTCACATTGGTGTAAAGCGCATGAAGAAACTCCATGCTGATGGGCTTTTGGAATCACTTGATGCTTGCAAACCATGCCTCATGGGCAAGATGACTAAGACTCCGTTCTCTAAAACAATGGAGTGAGCAACTGACTTTAGTGGGCCACCATGGGCCTTAGAGGAGAGAGGGTCGGCCAGGAGGTGGCGTGCGCCCCCCCTAGTCTGAATTGGACAAGGGGTGGGGGCTGCGCCCCCTCCTTCCTTCTCTCCCATTCCTCCTTCCTTCCCCTCCTTGTCGGACTAGGAAAGGGGGAACCTACTCCTAGTAGGAGTAGGATTCCCCCCTCACTTGGGCGCGCCCCTTGAGGCCGGCCGGCCCCCTCGCCCCCTGCTTTATATATGGGGGAGGGGGCACCCCATAGACACACAAGTTGATCTCTTAGCAGTGTGCGGTGCCCCCTCCATAGTTTTACACCTCGGTCATATTGTCGTAGTGCTTAGGTGAATCCCTGCGTCGGTAATTTCATCATCACAGTCACCACGTCGTCGTGCTGGTGGAACTCTCCCTCGGCCTCAGCTAGATCTAGAGTTCGAGGGACGTCACCGAGCTGAATGTGTGCAGATCACGGAGGTGCCATGCATTCTGTACTTGATCGGTTGGATCGCGAAGACGTTCGAGTACATCAACCGCGTTACTAAACGCTTCCGCTTTCGGTCTACAAGGGTACGTGGACACACTCTCCCCGCTCGTTGCTATGCTTCTCCTAGATAGATCTTGCGTGATCGTAGGATTTTTTTTAAATACTACGTTCCCCAACAATGTAAACCTCATTCCGACTTCATTTAAACAACATATCAAATAATAGCTTGATGGTAGGAATGCATACGTTCAGACACCATTTTGATTGCCAATTCACAAATTCAATTTGAAACACTCATAGTTCGAAATTGAACCAAAAGAAACAACACAACCCTTAACCCATAGTTCATCGAGAACTCTTTGCCTCAATATTTTTGCTGGAGGGGCTCCTTTTTGGTGCGCCCCAAAAGTTTATGGGCTTTAGAGAGGTGAACGGGATGGATTAGGCATCGTTAACCCCCCCCCCCCCCCCCCCAAATAGTTTTTGGATGCTCGTGAAATTTTAGGATCGACTAGGGACGCCCTCACATGTAGGCATGCATCCCATTAGTTGCCAGTAACATGACCTAGGAGCACCATGACGACTTAAGTAGACTCACATACGTAGGATACGATATAGTGGCATTTTTTAAAGCGGCAACAGAAGTTTTTCCTGATTTCATTAGTTAAGAAGAAAAAAAATGCATAATTAATTACGGAAAACCGGGCGAAAACCATAATAACATGCCCACATAGGGTACCGGCTACCCACAAGACTCACACATGCCACCGAAGAGAGAAACACTACTGATGTTGTCCGCAGATTGTCATTGCCATCATTTATTCCCGAGAAAGCAACTCTGACTTCAATTTATTTGACCAAGGGCGAGCCCCCCCGCCACAACAAGCACACAAGAATCATGGCAGCCCATGCCAAACAAACAACTATACACTCAAGTGCAAGGCAGCTCCAAGTCCGAAGGCGAGCTACGACGGAAAAAATATGCAAGTGATGTCGTGGCATATTTTGAATTGTATTGTTCATTTTGATAATTGACCGAATGATTTACTCTCTCATGATGAATTCATGCACCTGTAAATTATAGCTTTCTACATCGTCTCATGCACAAACAGGACCATGTATGTCATTACATCATTAAAAATCATGATATGTGCATTTTTATTTTGGAACCATTGTATTTGTTCACTTGAAAAGATGAAATATATGTGAAGCTAAAGGCTGACTCTTACCAACCATTGGTATGCATGTAAATAAATTTACGATTTAAGAGCTTATGCATTTTTTGTTATAGAGCACACAAGACAAACTTTTCTC